>NC_092862.1:102466039-102575177 GCF_032062135.1 Pyxicephalus adspersus | reverse complement strand
TAGTAATTACATTTTACAAAGGTTTAGCCACAAGTGTCCCCCACTTGCACCTACAGTTTCAGTTTTCTATGCCTCCATATGTACCTTAAAAATTTCAAGTCAACACAACCAACGGTTTAGGAGATATGAAGGTTTGAACACAGCAAGTTGTTAGGCTGCAGAATATGACAAGCAGCTTTTACACTCACATACTCTCACATTACACACTGTGGATAAACTTCACAGACAGTTTTTTTTTTTTTTTTTGAATAGAATATGGGCAGTGATGAGAGGGGGTCACTGACTGTCTTGTTCCCATCTGATGTCACATGCATGATGCTATTAAAGCATTACCACATTTTTAACATTATATTAAAGAGTGACTTTCTCTGTTATATAATGGGAAAAAACGTGTGTTTTTTTGTTTTTACACTTTTTTGGGGAGTACCTCTCCCCTTCAGTCTTTTCTTCCATTTCGGTAAAGACCAAAGGGGAAATCCGCAGCCATTTGCCATGTTTTGCCACATCCCCTTTTTGACCACCTGGCTTCAGCTTCCGACCACTCGGCTGAAAAAAATTTCCGGGGAGAACACTGACAGGACAATGTGATAACTCATACTGATGTTTACAAGTAATTAACTCACCTCTTGGGTGCCTTTTTTCCAAAAATAACCTGCTCAAAATGTAATAACCTTTTGCATTTCTTACAATATTTTAGTAACATTTTTTTTTTTGGTTTGCAATATGGTTCCTAAATCTGTACACATCCATGGTATTTTGTGCTTTTCGTTAAATCCCAGTGTTCATTTAACATTTTCTTTTGCCTTTCATGTTGCAGCTAAGTTAATTTAATCTGTATTTACAAGTTCTCTTTTTTATGTTTTGCCCATCTGTATTTCATTTAACATGTAAGAAGCAAGGCAGTCCACAGCCTAAAACATTTACCATTTCCAGCACTAATTTTTTTTTTTTTTTTGCCAATATAATCTTAACTACAAGCAAGAAACTAAAACATATCTGAAATGCATATATAGTAGATGTTCCTATCTACTTATGGCAGTGTTTTTTCGGCCTTGGGGGAACCCTTAGAATTACATTTAGGTCTTAAGGAACCCCTGCTATAATTACTATATTCACATTTTACAGTGCAGTAGCATGATGGTGAGTGGCCAGTGAGATGAATATCATCCCTACAGATAGCCAAAAAGATCATTAGTGTCCGTTAAGCTGACCTGATAATCATAAACTGCTCATTGCTTAATGAACCCCCAATAACCTCTGGAGGAATCCTTGTTGAGGAACGCTGGTCCAAGGATTTGTATTTATGTCCATCCAATCCTGATATATACACAATTCTGTCAGAAAACAGTCATGTCAGTGACTTAAATATTCTCTGCCAAGGTATTTTTTCATCTAGGTCCCCTCCCTCCTTCTAGCATGTGATTCCACAGCAGCAGGATAAAGAGCTAGTTCTAATTCTTAACTCCACATTTTGGTATGGTCCACATGATCCCATGTATGCTGCAACAGATCTGAAAGGCATAGTAGAACCCCTTCCTCTGCCAGTTTTGCTGTATATGAGGTTACAAGTAAAACCAAATCAGATTTAGGTGTTTGCACTAGTTACCTCTAAAAATACAATTAGTGAATTTAATAATAAATACATATTCACTATTTATTTTTAAATATATCATCTTGAGATTTTCTTTATTTAGTCATGTTGCCATTTTGCAAAGTTCACAATGAATCTGTTGCTATTCTGCGGAGTTAAAATTTTGTTAAGAAACATTAATTTTCAGCAGATTATTACCTAAAAACAAAATAAATTAACCCTTTAATGATTCAGTACTGTTGCAGCATATGTTGTGTTTAACACCAACCTTTTGTCTCCTATCTTTTCTACTATATCCTGATATTGATTTCTAGTCCTTGAATCTTTTGCTTCAGTATCGAATTATTTTGGGGAATATTGTCACATGCTGATCACATAAGTACCCTTTCAGACATTCAAATTTTAAATTTCGACTCATTATAACAGACTGTGTTAGACATCCTCATTATTAAATACTGTCTTTGTTCTTATGATTATTCTTTCATTTACGATTTGGGATGCTACTTATAACATTACCTTTAAATTGCGTACCTGTACAGGAAGTCAGGCTTGGTTTACAAATTCCAGGTTAGCCTTTTACTTTTTATATACATTTTTGTATCAATTTGATGAAATATGATTTCTGACTGATTAGTCTGTTATTGCAGGTTACACTGACAATAATATTAATTGTCAGTGTAATAATAGATCTTGTAATTTCCATTTCTTTGATTGTAGGTCAGGCAGATGATTGGCTTTCTGTCACCCCTGACTTCCCCATTTATTATACAAGAGGGTAACAAATAAATTATTCATTATTAGGGTTTACACACACTTGAAGGTTGGCTTCACACTTGTTCACTATGGTGTGTTAGAGCAATTTGAATAGGATGGCAGCATACCACACTGCAGAAAATTTCAATTGGCACATCAGGTGCATTGTTGTAGAGCGGAGTTAAAGTGCCATGAAAAAATGTCACAGCAGTGAGCTAACTTTTCATAGTTGTGAAGCCGGCCTGATGCATTTCAGTGCTCAACCCAGAAATTTTTGTGGGCCAGATGGGAAGAAATTGTAGCTGGGTGGTGGCCCATGTATTCTGGCCCAACTTTTCAGTAACCACCCAAAAAAAAAAGCCGGGTGGTTACTGGAAAGTGCCAGGTGGGATGCACCCAGCTAAAAGGGCCTAGGGAGACCACTGCATTTGTATATAGTATATGATGGTGTACCAGCAAGATTTGGCACTTTCCATCTGTAATCTGATTTGCAAGCATTGTGAATGTTAAAAATGGTACATTAGTATGTCAGTGGATTAAAAAGATGCTCAATAAGCACATTTAATTATCTCATTTGTCAAACAGATGAATATCAGTGCAGTAAGTGTCTTTGTATAATTTGACAATTCAGGAATATGGACTCCTTTTAAAATATGTGTTATGCAGCTTTTTTCAGATTATCAGTGCTGTTGTTCTGCACATTATAGAATAGGAGCTGTGCAGTGTGAGTGCCTTTCAACCACTGATATGACTGGTAGATTTACAGCCCAGCACTGTCATGTTGTGGACATATCGAGCAGATGCTTCTGACCACACATGAATATTCTTTTATGAATTTCCTAACACTTTTTCTGTAGCTGTAATCTTTATGCTGTTCATGTCTTTTTTGTTTTCCTCATATATTTCCAGGTAATTGTATCTTTTTTGTTAGGAAAAAGGGTAGAGAAACCAGATGAAGAAATATTAATAATCTATCTTCCTTTTTTTTTTTTTTGCAGAATAAACCACTGTTTTTTCACAATTAGGCTTAATTTATTTCCAAACAGGAAAACGTGACATAATTATTCTACAGTGTACCCCCCCCCCCCTTCCAAGTTTATCATCTTGCTAATTTAAGTTTTTTAAATCCTCATCGCTGTGTCTTTGTGCTTCTCAGGGCAATGCAGGCAGACAGGGCCAGCAAGGTGCTGTTCCTAACTTCTTAAAACTATCACATTACTGCCTCGATATTTCTCTCAAAAGCTCTAGCTACCGTGTTTCCCCGAAAATAAGACCTACCCCGAAAGTAAGACCTAGCACTATTTTCTAAACCTGCCCTAATATAAGACCTACCCCGAAAATAAGACCTAGTGTAAATCTGTCCAGTTCAGAAAAAAAAACCCACCCAAAACTGTAGTTCAGCCTAAAAAAAAAATCTAAAGCTTAATACCCCCCATCTAAAATTTAAAATCCTAATCTAAAGCTTAATAATCCGCAGCGCCCGTCGTTCCCCCCCCCCCCCCTAACAGCCAGCCCACCCCTGCTCAAGATCCCCCTTAACTACATACAGCAGGTCAGAAGCCAGAACTCGGGCTCGCGTCTTCCAAAAGGTAATTTTTTTTTTTTTTTTTAAGACCTACCCCGAAAATAAGACCTAGTGTGTTCTTGGGAGCCAAAAAAAATATAAGACAGTGTCTTATTTTCGGGGAAACACGGTAGGATTGATTTTGAGCCTCTATGATTGAAAACTGAAAAAAATAAAAGGGGCCCGCCAGTGGCAATCATGCAAAGTGTGCTGGATTAGGCCCGAGGCCCAGGAAATGAGTGAGGTTCTGTCTGACTTGCTGACTTTTCTGATGGATAATGTGAGCACTGAGTGTGCAGTGAAATCAGAATTGGCAATTTCAGTACAGGAGAGGATCCTCTACAACCGTACAAGACTAAAAAGAAGCATGTGATACCGTTGTCCTTTTCATTTATGATTTTTTTTTTCTTACCTCAAAGGCATATGCATACCTTAAGAATCTAATAAATTATGTTTGGTAAACTGATAATTTAAAGATTGTATACATCCCTATTTAATGTACAGCACCTGTGTAATATGTTGACGCTATAAAAATCCTGTTTAATAATAATAATACAAAGGAAGATTCAAAGCTGTTTACCCTAAAGTACATAGTAAATCTAAATTTAGTTTTCTGTTAGGCTGGGTACGCACGTGCAATAATTGTCGTTGGAAAGGATCTTTCCTTTCTAAGGACAAAAGACTCCACGATGCATGAACGAGCAATGTACATACAGCATCGTTCTGCTCTATGGAGAGGAAAGCGGAGAACGACAGAGCGGCACTCCGCTGCGCTCTCTACCCTTCATTACAATCGTTTATCGTCCATGGATCTGCCAGGACAGACGACGAGTGCTGTACAAACGGCAGATTCTTGTCCGATATCAGCCCTGAGGCGATTATCCGACAAAAATCATCTGACGTGTGTGCATAGCCTTGAGCAGTATGTATATAAAGCAACTGATATTGTTTAAAATATTATACTTGTTTTATTCTTTTTGTTTTGCTTGCTGCATCTCCTTCAGACCCTGTTCAACCAAATTTTGTCTACATGCGAGTGGTGGCTGCGTGGGGTGGGTTTACTGATGTTGACATAAGTGTACCGTTCAGAATTAATGTGTGTGTATATGGCAATTTGTCTCTATCTGGAGATCATGTGACACGGTAGCAATTTTGCCATCAGCAATGTCATCCCAGTTTTGTATTCCCAGCAATATTATAGGCTGGCATTACCTTCATTATACCAGTTTACTATCATTTCATAAATCTCTTCTAGTCATTTTCTGACATTGTAATTCAATAATAATTTTCTAATTTCTGCTCCACTAATCATCATCAGAGCTGTGCATAAAGAAATGTCTATGAACCTCCATGAACTGAAGCAATATTGTAAGACAGGGTAGGCCAAAATTCCTGGACAACTATGTTAGAGAATGATATAATAATACAAAAAAGGATTGCTTCAGGTTATCTCTACTAAGGGTGGTTCTACAACTTGTTAAAACATAGAGTGTACTTAACGCAAGGCTTCTTCCTTCATTCTAGCTTTGTTTTGTTATTAACTATTGACATACTGAATTTGTTGTGTTTACACATAGATGGTTCCCTTGGTGTGAAATAAAATGTATCCATAGCCAGAAAAGTTTTTTTTTTGCGCTGTATTATGGTAGGGATAAAACTTCAATTTCTTTTGACCTCTGTCCTTAGGATGGGAGTAATAGAAAATACAAAGTTATCCAGTTGTCACCAAAATAATCTTCTAGTGGAATAACTGTGTAAAAAGTGTTTCGCTATTGTTTTTCTTTCTTCCCTTTTTTTTCTATATATTTTGCTGGAACATGCTTTCTGCCTTCATTTGTCTTCTAATGCTCAATTTATATCTTCAAGTCTTGTGTGTGTGTGTGTGTGTGTGTGTGTGTGTGTTTTGTTTTCCAATTTTTTTTTCTCTTAAAAATGTTCCAGTGATTTTTTTTTTTTGCTTGTATTTTTAAACTAGTAATGTGCCATTTGCTTAAATTCCTCATCCGCTTTGCTTTACTGCAGAAGATAAGTCTCTAACAAAACCGTGTATTCTTTCCTGTTGTTTAAAATGTGAACTCGCAGAATGCACTGTCAGCTTTTCTGTTTTCCTGAATCATTTTTTTAAGAGTATGCTTATGCTTAAGTGGAGTCAAAAAATACCTGTTGACTTAGGTTAATTTAAAAATTTTCAATATTTTATTTGTGTTTTAAACTCTAAGTCAGGGATAATATAACTCAACTAGGAAAATGGTATTCCATCCCATGGTAAATGGAAATCCATTGCAGGTTTGCTGGATCACCCAGCTTTACTGATGAAAAAATATCCTGTCCAGCCTTTGAGTGCTTTAATAAATCAGGCCCATTGAGCTTGCCAAAGACTGATAAGCTATAAGGATGGTGGGTTTATTTGAAAAGAATAAATAAAAATGAATGGAAATAGCTTAAACCACATGCAATAATTTCATAGATTGTCCATTACATTCCTCCTGGAATGCAAATCAGTTCCTATGATAGAGAGGCCTTTGGTATGACCCTGTATTACCATCCAATTCATTTTAATGCTTCTAAAAAAAGCTAATAAAATTTGTGGACACGTCTGGAGAGCGCAACAGTTGTCTTTGTAAACAGCTTGCCTAAAACAATGTAATCCATTCCATACCTCATAAATCTAAAATCTACCTAGAATCATGCAATAAACCTCATATAACCCAATGCTTCTACTACTACTTTGGTATCTCCATTAAATTTAGGTAAAGTAGCACCTAGGGTTTCTGGCTGGAATTAAAATAAATGTAATGTATATTCAGTGTTAACCCAGAATTGCTTTTAGGTTGGGTGTGTATAAAATCTAGGTGGGTGGTGGCCCCTGTATTGTGACCCAACTCTTCACTAACCACCCAAAAAAGAGCTGGGTGGTCACTGAAAAGTGCCGGGTGGTGCACCCAGCTTAAAGGGGCTGGGGAGAACACTGTATAATATTGGTTAAGAAATGGTTTCAACGTGTCATAAAGTGAAATCGGATACTAGTTAATTTTGTTGCCTTGGTTTAGACTAGCACATGCACACAATACTGTAATATGTGAAAAAAAGCATTATGTTTTAAGGAAGTAAAAGATTTCTGCCATAATGGGCTTGATTTATTAAAGCTTTCCAAGACTGGAGAAGAAAGACTACCATGGTGGAAATCCTGGATGTTTCAACAAACCTGAAGTGGATCTGTTTCAGGATTGAAAACCTTTGTCAACTAAAAAGCAAATGATTTTAAAGAAACCCATTACAGGTTTCATTGGATCATACAGGTTACCCTGCAAAAAACATCCACTGGCTGCTGAATTTGCTATGATGATTTGTACATGAAATCCCCGAGTGTGACTCTGGGTAGAAAAAAATAGCTGAGAGCAGTAACCCCGAGTCACACTCGGGGTAGCTAAAACAACAAAAAACAATAGTAAATCAAGCCTTACCTAATTGGCTGGCATCCTTCTTCACAATCCCCGTCCTCTTGCTTCCTCCGGTCGGCCTCCTCTGCATCCGATGAGTCACCGAGGAGTTCCTGGTGACTTTGGTGCGTGCAGACGTTCCGTTTGGGCGTGGCAGGATTTTCAAATCTATTTGTATTGCATTCAATACAAAATAACTGTATTGAATGCAATACAGTGGATTTACATGTGTAAAAGCAATACATTGTCTTTCATGAACGTTTATTTTACAGTATAATATATAGAGTATAATATTTATTTATTTTTCTAAATTGTAAATAAATGACAGCCCAGGAGGTTAAATGAACATGCTATTCCAAAGTGGTAATAGGGAATATTTTGTACTGTTTATGTGAAGAGTTTTTATTTTCAGTGATTTCAGTGATAGTGAATCACCGGTGATGTTTCTTGGTGGTCTTTGGTTCAGTAAAATAAATTGTTTTACCTTTTTCTTTTCACAGATATAAAAGAGTGTTTTCAGTGGGAACGCATGCCATTACAACATACAACCCAACCACCCTTGAAGTTACAAATCAGGTTTGTATTTGATCATTTCAGTGGTTAGCGTTCTGGCTAGAGGAATTTTACCACAAAATTTACACCAGGTTCAGTTTTGCAGCTAAATTCAGTTTTCACAGACTTCCTGTTCACAGTAGATATATAAAAAAGAGGATTCTCGAAAGCTGACCCCGATTTTCCCTTTAGGTAACATATATATATATAAAATTGGATGTATGTATGTATGTTCCACCATCACTAGTAAATGCATGGAGACATTTCAACCAAACTTGCTATGTTCCACCATCACTCAGAAACGCATAGGGACATTTAAACCAAACTTACTAGACATGACACCACTGATCTTTGTATAGCGCTGTGGTATATGTCAGAGGTATATAAATGTATAATAATAGTGTGTGACTGTGGGGGGACATTAGAGTGTCAGCACTTCTGTACAGAGACTGATGGGTCAGTGTTTCGTTGTACAGCACTATGGTGTATGTCAGAGCTATATAAATCTTTATGTATAAAATTGGATATGTGTATGTGTGTATGTTCCACCATCACTCGAAAATGCATGGAGACATTTCAACCAAATTTGCCACATATATATCTGAGACTCATGTGAGTGCACCAGTCATCTTTTTACAGTGCTGTGCTATATGTCAGAGTTATATTTGGATGGATGTATGTATGTTCCATCATCACTCGAAAACGCATTGAGACATTTAAACCAAACTTGCTATACATATGACTGAGACTCATGTGAGTGGACCGCTGATCTTTATGCAGTGCTGTGGTATATGTCAGAGCTATATTTGGTGATCACTAGGAAATGCATGGAGACATTTCAACTAAACTTGCTATGTTCCACCATCACTCGGAAAGCAAAGAAACATTTAAACCAAACTTGCTGGATATATGACACCGCTGATCCTTGTACAGAGCTGTGGTATATGTCAGAGGTATATAAATGTATATTAATAGTGTGTGACTGTGAGGGGACATTACAGTGTCAGCTCCATAGTACAGAGACTGATGGGTCTATCTCAGTGTTTCATTGTACAGCACTATGGTATATGTCAGAACTATATAAATCTAAATATATATAAAATTGTATGGGTGTATGTCATCACTAGGAAACGCATGACATTTAAACCAAGATTGCTAGACATATGACTCAGACTCATGTGAGTGCACCGCTGATCTTTTTACAGTGCTGTGGTATATGTTAGAGGTATATTTGCTTGTATGTAAGTATGTATGTGTGTATGTATTGCTCAGTGACAGTGTGCCTTTTGCTTATATTTTTACATACTATTTTTTGGACTCTTTTACAAATTTCTGGCCTGTAATAATGCCTTCGAGAAAATGTAAGGCAATTGGCCGAGTGCAATCAAAGGCAAAAAATGAAACACTGTAGACAAGAAAATCGCTATAGCTTTATTTGATTCCATTTCCTGTATAATATAAGATTACAATAAATAAATACCCAGGCAATGCTGCGTTATCAGCTAGTTTATATATATAAAATTGTGTGTGTTCCACCATCACTCGAAAACGCATGAAGATATTTCATACATACATATGATTGAGACTCATGTGAGTGCACCAGTCATCTTTGTACAGTGCTGTGCTTTATGTCAGAGCTAAAATTGGATGTATGTGTGTATGTCATCACTAGGAAATGCATTTAGACATTTCAACCAAACTTGCTATGTTCCACCATCACTCAGGAATGCATTGACACATTTCAACCAAACTTGCTAGACATATGACTTAGACTCATGTGAGTGCACCGCTTTGTACAGGGCTGTGGGATATGTCAGAGGTATATTTGCATGTATGTATGGCTCAGTGACAGTGTGCCTTTTGCTTACATACATTTTTTTGGACACTTTTACAAATTATCTGGCCTGTAATAATGCCTTTGGGAAAACGTAGGCAATTGGATGAGTGCAATCAAAGGCAAAAAAAAATAAACAACACCGTAGACAAGTAAAAAACCCCAAGACAGGAATAGAAGACTTGCCAAGCTGCGTGAGAGAGCTACTACATCTAGAGCTTCAGAGACAGTACAGCAGCATGAGGCCCAACTATAGGAAATAAGAGAAAGAGCTGCTACATCTAGAGCTTCAGAGACCATGCAACAGCGTGACACTCGAGTACAGGAAATGAGAGAAAGAGCTATTACATCTAGAGTTTTAGAGACAGTACAACAGCATGACCCATGCCATGGTCAGAAAGAGCTACTACATCTAGAGCTTCAGAGACAGTACAACAGCGTGAGACCCGAGTACACCAAATGAGAGGACTGCACAACATTTTAGCTTAGCATTGGAAGGACAATTTACTATGATCCACATAGACACAAAGACTACATGCAGCATGCAAGTGTTACCGTCGGAAAAATGGAAATGGTTTGTAGTTACTGTCAAGCCAAGAAGTTTAAATCTGAGTCTCCTTGTATTTGCTGCAAAAAAGGGAAAGTCAAACTCTGCAAACTGGAAACACCACCACAAGAACTTTGGAATTACACATCCGCAAATACCGCAGAGTCAAAGCATTTTCCTAATAACATCAGACAATATAATTCTTGTTTCCAAATGACATCATTCAGCACCACATCAGTTGTTTAACAGCCTGGATTTCCATCAACATTCACGGTGCAAGGGCAAATTTACCATAAAGTGTGATCGTTACTTTCACTGCTAGATCAACCATCAAAATGTCTACAACTATATTTTTATTGAAAACAAACTAACAGAAACTGACCAGAAGTGCACTTTCATCTCAGGAACAAAATTTCAGATTGTCTTAAAGTTACAAAGGATGTTTCATGAGCACACGATGTTCTTATTTAAACATTTAAAACAGCATTGGAAAATGTCATTATTTTTAATTTAATTGTATATTGTACTTATACGTTTAAAAGTTGTAAAAAAATATTTCTTTGATTTAACACTATAGCTTTATTTGATTCCTTTTCCTGTATAATATAAGATTGCAATAAATAAATACCCAGGCAACGCCGGGTTTTCAGCTAGTGAACTATAAAACTTGTGCCCAGAAAAGGGTATGCAGAGTGCAAAATCCATTCCTTAGTAATGCCTGTGACCTCCTTAAAGCTGATCTTTCCTACATTAATTATTGGTTTATACCTTGTCCCTATGTTGTGGTTGCTATCTTGGAAGAGGCAATATTTTCCTTTGTCAGCCTCCAGCTTTTTTTTCCTCAACATTTCCTCAACATAGAAAATAGTTCCACTTATATCAGGTTTAGAATCGCAGGTAAAAAAAAGGCTCCATTCTATGGATACAGTAATGTTTTTTTTTAGGGTCATTTTTTTTTTTGTTTTTTTTTTATTACTAGTTCAGTGTTCACATTTTATGCTGGTAGGTTAGAGTGCTGTAATCCTTTTTCAATTCAGTTTATTAAAAAAAAAAGTGAACTGCTGGTGTTCTGTCTCAAATCTATTTTTAAAATCTTGCTGTGTTTTCTTTTCATGTCTTAGTGGCCTTATGGAGACATTTGCGGTATCAGCCCTGTGGGCAAAGGGCAAGGATCAGAATTCGCTCTTACATTTCGAAAGGGCAGTGGGAAGAAATCTGAAACATTGAAATTTTCTACAGATCACAGAACAGAACTTCTTACTGAAGCCTTGGTAAGATATTTGCTGAATAAGCATATTATTCTTCATTGAAAGCAACAGATTTGCATACGCATTTGTGACTGTGTGAGTTTATTGGAACATGTGTATATTTATCTTTTTCTCCAATGTCTCCATTAACTATGTTGAGCAATATTATGCAGAGAAGTTTACAAATGTGTATTTTTTTCTCTCTTTGTTTTTATGTTCTTAGAGATTTAGAACAGACTTCGCTGAAGGAAAAATTACTGGAAGGGCAAGTATACCAATGACATTTATAGACTTACAACCTAGCTGGTATGTTTTTTAAAAATGTTATTCCTAGTTGGCCTTGTAATTCAGTTGTGATGTCAGTTTTTTAATGCTTTCCTGCCGTCCATATATTCAGTTTGTAAATTTATTAGAAAGAGGAAACCTGATAATGGCTATGGGTAAACCCTAATGAAGGGCTAGAACCCTTGTCAGCTTTTTATTGTTTTCTGTATCTCTACAGGGGAGATTCACCCTTTATATTTGTCTTGGTGGCTATTGTCACCAAGACTAAAAGTGTCAAACCCCATATTTTGAGTTCTCACTAAAACATAAATACAAGGCTTAAATCTTCAGTGAGGGCAGCTGTTGGAGAGGAGATTTTTATCTCACTTGCTTTCTACTTTTGTCAGACTTTTTAAACTAAAGGTGCGTACACACTTCCAATTTTTATCGTTCCAATCGAACGACGAACGATCGATTGGGCAAAAAATCGTTCGTAAAAAAGTAACCAACGACGCCGACGAACGAGGAAAGTCGCTGGAAACGAACGACCGGACCGACGGATCGGATTGGACGACGATCGTTGAACATCGTTCGTGTGTATGGTCGTTCGTTGATCGTCCATGGTCTGAGCATGCGTGATGAACGAACGTCCGTTCACTTTCCTGTCGTGCACATAGTTCCTCTATCGCTCAAACGATCGTATCTATTGTGTGTACAATATCTACGAACGATCGTGTCGTTAACTCTATGTGCAGGATCTGTGCTATACGATCGGTCGTATATATCGTGCATGAACGTTCGTCGTTCGTTTTCCAACGATAATAATTGGAAGTGTGTATGTAGCTTTAGAAGCTGATGTAATTGCCAAATAGGTAAGAAATTAAATTATTTAGCACATGTGCACTGCTTTGTCTTACTCGACATGTGTTGGGTTTTATTTTAGAGGTACAACTGCTATAAACATCACTGGAGTGATACAAGGAAATTAGTCACTCTCGAAGTGACTCCTGGGGGAATCGACCAAATTGATCCATCAACAAATCGTGTCCTCTGTTCTTATGATTATCGGAATATTGAAGGGTTTGCTGAGGTCTCTGATTACCAAGGGGGATTCTGCATTCTGTATGGAGGTTTTAGTCGTCTGGTGAGTTTTTGAGAAATGTTCTGATATAAAAACTACCTTTTTTGTTTAGAAAAAAAATATTAATAATTATTTGAAAACTACTATTTGTATTAAACAAGCCAGCTGTTTCCCAGTAAATTTAGGCTCACTGTGTTGACATCTACCATTCCCTCCCTTTTCTTACTGATCTGCCTCAGACTAATTTTTCTCATCTGCTTTAGCTACCATTTTTTTTTTCCTTCCACCATAAATATCCCCACTTTCCTTTCCCCTCCCCCACACACCATTAACATAAATTCATAAATTCTGTATGAAGATGGGCAGCAGCAGCAACCCCCCTAAACCTGTTTTTTTTAACATTGATTGTCATTTACTTCTATTTCAGAACAACATATAGCTAGACTTATCTGTCAAATGTAAAAGAATTACCTGTAGACTGTCTGCAGAAGCTATCAGCTTTTGCAAGTGGAGTAATAGGGTAGATTTAAATAGCTGGCTTCTTCTGTCAGGAGGTAAGTTATGTAGATGATCATGTTTCAAAGCAAAACATATAAATACATTATATTTAAAAAAGTCATCTAGAGTTTAGCTATCACATTCAATTGTTGTACACCAACTTCCATCACCCATTTCCATTCACTCCCGCCCCCCCCCCCATTCAAGCTTTTATGGACAAACATTACATTTGCCACAAAGGGTTATTTTTGGATATCTCTTAGATTGAAGGTCACTGGGGCAGGGTCCTCTCCTCCTCCTCCTGTGTCTCTGTCTGTGTTTGTAATTTGCAACCCTTATTAAATGTCCATCACTGCATATTATGCTGGCACTGTATAAATGCTGTTTAATATTAATAATAATAATTATATTGGAGAAATCTGTTCCACTTCCATAATTCGTTGATAAACAGGCATGCACCCTTTGCTTAGCATTTGAATTAAACTATCTTTCATAAATGTATTTTGAACTTTTTTTTCCAGCATTTATTTGCAACAGAACAAAGAGATGAAATCATTAAAAGTGCCATAGAACATGCTGGAAACTACATAGGAATTTCCTTGAGGATAAGGAAAGACCCATTAGAATTTGAACACTTTTTGAGTCTTCGACTGGGCAAATATAGCAATGATGAATCTATCACCTCAATAGCTGAATTCATTGTTCAAAAAATCTCTCCAAGGCATACGGTAAGGGGCACTGAATATATTATTCTGTTTCTTAAAAAAATATTTTGTTTGCTTCTAATATCCATGTCATTACTTTAGCACTTTTACCACCCAATGCTGGTCCTATATTTTCACTTATGTTCAATGTTTTTTTTTATTATTTTTTATCATGGATTTATCTTTTTACTGTTTACTACCTTGCTTGTTGCAAATAAATATGGAATCATTGTTCTGTAAAGAAACATTTAATTAAATGTAGCCTGTACATCTGCAAAACCATGTTTTAGAAAATTCAATAAACTCTTTAATATGCATTGCTGTAAAACAATTACATTTCAGCCCATCCTGATTACAGAGGCATATTTTTCATAGACGAGGGGCAGGGTGTTATGCGAGTATAAGTAGAATTCTGATATATTGGTGCACTTTGGTTCAGCATAGGCTGGGCCAAAAAATAATATGCCAAGGATGGTGTTGCACATTTTTTATTTTGTGTTTTGTTTTAGGAGCCTGTGAAGAGATTACTAGCACTTACTGAAACTTGTCTAGTGGAACGGGACCCGGCAACCTACAATATTGTAACACTGAAACCACTAGGAGAGGTGAGTGCCAGCTGTGATTGCTGCTTTGGCCATTCACACATTAGCAAGTATGTGAGATTAGCTTTTGTTTCCTCAAGCAAGAGTTTGGTCATCTGCCATAAGCTTTAGCTCTCAGGCTTTGAATCTGCTTGGAAATGTAATGGTAGAAATGAAATCAGCAGGGATTTATCTTCAAAAACTAAAGGCTACAATGTTAAACTTTAGAGTCTGGAATGATGTGGAACAAATGAACAGAATTATTTCCATGTATTACTTCCTCATACTGCATCTGATCTAAATGCTTTCTGACAACAATTTTCCTTATTGGCCACATAGTTACAAGTTATATACTGCTTTGTACACTGCCACAGAGTTAATTTTAGAAAGAGATGGATATCTGTACCAATTGCTGTTTAAAATTTGTGGGCGGCAAAGTATTTCTTCGCAACAGAATCAGCTAAAGGTATTGGCATTCTAGTACTACTGAGTCTGGAGAGAATTCTTAACATTAAAGACCAAATCTAAAAAATGTGCTTTCAAATTAAGACCTCTAAAAAGCAGTCCTGGACTTGGGATGGGTTTTACAAGTTCACTTTCCTGGGTCTCCGGGGTTTCTAATCCAGCTGATGGGTTGTTGATGACTGAAATGTCATTACCTACCTTCTGGCGGATTGTTTTTAGAATTTTTAGATAAAGCCAAACATTTTACAGTTGTCACCAGCCTAGCAAGACAGCACTCCCAATGGTGATACCTATTCCAGTAAAAACTTATAAATTGGTAATGGATTGTTGGGTTCACTAAAATCTTAGGTTGTGTACACACATGCAATATTTGTCGTTGGAAAGAATCTTTCATGATCCTTTCCAATGACAAAAGACTGCATGATGCAAGAACTAGCACTGTACATACAGAACCATTCTGATGTGTGGAAAGGAGAGAACAATAGAGTGGCACCCCACTTCATTCTCTCCCCTTCTATTACAATCCTTCCTCGTTCATAGATCCGCCACGACAGATCAATGAACTATGGGCGCTGTACGCACGCCAGATTCTCGTCCAATATCAGTCCTGAGGCAATTATCGGACTAGAATCATCTAACCTGTGTTCGTAGCCTTACTTTTTTTTTATCTGCATTGCTTTCCTGTACAGCATCCTTTTTTCTGATCATCAATGGTGGCTTTGCTTGCATTCTATTATATTGTTGTTCTTCAGGACTGAGGCCAATCCCAGCTATGGTAGGGGCTGGAAAAAATTAGATATTTTCTCGAAGATCAATTATTTATTTTGTTTTAAATATGTTTGACATGACTGTGAAACACAGATTTTCCAATAACAAAGACCAGTTTACTTTTTTATCTCTTTTACTTAGATTTTTGCACTTGTCTACGACCCTCAAAATCCTCAAATCTTTACAATTGAATTTATTAAAGGACAGATTCGTAAATATTCTTCAACTGAAAGGTAATTTCTAATGAGTATCTGGTATTTTGTAGATGCATACATTTTAGAAACTATGTATATAGTTGATTCCTTTTATTTTTTTTATCTGTTTTGGGACTTTATACACAGTTCAAAGTCAGAACAAAAATACTAATCTTTTAGCAGGTACAACAATAAACATTCATGCTTTCAAACTATCTTTATTAATAAAAATCTGTTTAATAATGCTTTGCATCAGTTTAATTAAAACTGTAATGTTTTCTCCCAGAGATTCCTTATTGGCAAGCCTTTTAGATGGAGTTAGAGCTTCCGGAAATAGGGATGTGTGTGTTAAAATGACCCCAACTCAGAGGGGGCAACGGTGGGGTCTTCTGAGTGTGCCTGTTGATGAAGAAGTAGAAAGTCTTCATTTAAGGTTCCTAACAGCTCCTCCCAGTAAGTTATCTTAGTAGACATATACTTATAGTGTGTCTTTTAATGTGAATTTTGTAGGTTTTTTCTTGTGTGTCACAGTTCATGGTCAGTTTTATTGAATTGTTTAGGAAAGATGTTGCTGTTACGATGTCAGTGTATTAAAGTAGTCTGCTCATTTTGTAAAGAAAATGTTAATGAATATGGCCAATCTGTATTTACTTCGAATACTCAATCTTTTGAGGGAAATAAAAAAAAAAAAAACAGGATTTTTGCTAATATATGATTTGTTGATTAAATTTATCTCAGGTTCACATTAAAGCTCAACATTCACTTTGCTAAGTAAACTATATCTACTATACTAGTAAATCAGTCATCACTCTCCCCCATGCCTAGTTGCCTTACAGATTTGGCTGCTGCCTTCAAGGTATGGTACACCCTTCTGCCTATCCTCTGCATTCTGCCTACACATAGGGTTCTGTACAGCCCACTCCTAAACAACTTCCAGTCAGGGAATGTGGGGGTCGCTTAGCAAACTGTGAAGCAAAAGGATAAATGCACTTTGTTTGAGAGCGTGTTTATTCTTTAGGTCATCTAATACATTCAAATACAATACTGCATTTTTTGATTAGCTTATGTTTTTGAAAATAAAAAAATGTTTTATTACATTTTTCGTTACAGATGGAGTGTTTGCAGATTCTGTCTTTAGATTCAATTCTAATGTTTCGTACAGTGGAGTTCTTCATGCTGTAACACAAGATGTAGGTATATACATAACATATGAATTATATATTTGCATGTAGTCCTATGATTGCATATTTTAAGTACCACTCCCAAAGTAGGACTTGTCAAACTGAACTCAATCAGGTTCTTCAGTGTTATTCATTTGTATGACTCTGTGTGGGGTTTTTGAGTTCTGCTGTGACATAAACTTTCCTATCTGGAACAAGGAACTTTGTTATATTACTTTAATATATTTAAACTACTTAGTAACAATTTTATATATATTGTGGAGGGGGAAGAAGTAAACTACAACATAGATTCAATCAAAATATTGATAATACTATGATGTATCACTATTCTAATAGTAATCTTATTTTACTATATTCGAATACCATTCTCCATTGGGCTGGGCATATATACTATCCAGATAGTAATTAGTATTTTTTCTCCTGGTAATATCTGCTATTAAAACTATGCGTCAAAGCAAACTTGTGTGGGTCCTTCCCAATTCCTTCTACTTTCCTACTATTATCCCACTTTCCACTGGAGATATGCTTTTTAAGAGCTGATACAGGATGGAAATCATGTGGTTTGGCCTAACAGATGCAGTAAAAGGTTCTCTATTTGCCAGGGAAAAAATGCTTGATTTAGATGTGGCCCACTACTCTACTTGACACAGTTTTAGCCCTTTGAGCCCTTTTGAATCCTTTTTATGTTCGACATCACAGGCTTATGCAGAATATCAGTTGCAAACTATAAGAATTCCAAGGTCTCCATAGTTAAAGAATCAGATTTGAAAAAATGTTTAATTTCTGTGCATCTTTTTTATGATGATATAGATTATTACAATAAGGTATATGTCTTGACAGTCTTAAGAAAAACAAATACACAAGTACAATTTGGCTCACTATAAAGTGTATCATATTTGCAAGCCATATAACTGATATGAGCATTACTTGTGATTGCAGTGCAGGAGCAAGAGAGTAACTAGCTGGAAAGAAAACATTTTCAGAACTTCAGAACCAAGCATAGCATTGGAGCTGGTCTTTGAGCCTTGCCGTAGAGTAGAGAACAAGTAGTTATCTGCTTCTTTGTTTATGAAATGCGATCATCTGTGAGCATAATATTTATAAAAATGTTTAATATGTCATTTAGTTGTGGATAAAGCATTTTATATATTGTTACATTTTTTTTTTCAATTTTTATAAATTGGATAGTCATTCACATTAAACAAACATTGTGCTCTCTACTTTACAGGGTCTCTTCTCTGAGAACAAAGAGAAGTTGATAAATAATGCCATAACATCCTTACTCTCTCAAGAAGGAGACCAAGCAGCATCAAATGCTGAGCTGGAGAGCCAATTTCAGGCAGTCAGACGATTAGTGGCTTCAAAAGCTGGATTCCTGGCCTTTACTCAGCTACCAAAGTAAGAAGATAATCAGCTTGTCGTGATAAAAATCTGTCTTCTGCTGCAATGCTTACTGCCGGAGGCCTCACTTAATGGAGTTGAATGTGTTTATTAATATTTATTATGTTGGTCTTCAGAGCTTAAGACTGCTTATCCTACAGTGTGTTCACCCTAATGTAAAAAAACCTGGATTTTTTTTTTTTCTTTGTGAAGCCTGCATACTGAAAAATTTTAATGGCACGTCATACATTAATTGTATTCCATAAATAATAGAGATTTATGGAGTACAATAAATGTACTTTTTCCAGAGGATTTTGTAAACAAGGTCACTTTTTTGGGGTAGAATTAAGTAATGGTTTTATCCTTCTTCAGGTATTTATTGCTGTCTGTTTTTTTTTTTTAGAAAATGCATACTCGTGCATTGGTCCTTTTGACCATTTTCTCTTTTTTGATAAAAAGTGAAAATGGGTGTTGTTGCTCCCAGAACTAGAGGTGGGGTTAAATACTTCACTTGTGACATCTGACATATGTTTGATGCGTCTTGAGGACAGAATGTAGTAATCTCCCCAGTCAGACACAGGCAACAAAAAAATAACATCACATTGTACTGTACACTTGTACTTCTTTTAATGTGTTTTTCTTTTATTTCAATGTCCAGTAAATATTATTTAGCCACTTGCGCTAGCTTTTTTAGCTCACAAATTGAGGCTGGGTTCTCAAAATACAGAATCTGTGCATTTACATGTACTGCTTAGCTTACTGTAATGTCCACCTCCATCCTTTAAAACCAAATAACAGGGTTATTTCCTGACTCCTATTGATCTGCAAATGGAGGTCAGAAATTAAATTTGTCTATTAAACCACTATAAATGCTTCAATACAAATATACTATTGAGGTAACGTAATGAAAAATTTAAGTACTATAATATATGTTATGGAAATCTCAGTTGCCATCGTGAACGGGAAACGCATGGCAATTTGTTTACTTTGATTCATTTTGAATAGCACCCAACACACAGAATGCATAGTGGAGCACTGTGGTAGGAAAAGAATGAAATTCATATTTATAAGTGTTTTTTGTAAGTAAGTAAAAATAAAGCATTGAACACATGCATTACCATTATGCACAGATGTGAAAGCATCTTAAAGGAGTGGGAAAATCTTGAGTTTGCTGACATTGTAATGATTTACTTTTTTGTCATGTCTGTTAGATTAATTTACACAGAGTTTTCATGTTTCCCCCACATTCCTAAAAACATGTTCAGTTGCAACCCCCAAATTGTTCTTGTATTGTTGCATGTATTGAAAAGTAAGCAGTAAAGAGAGCAGTGTGAGCTTCCAAGCTACTGGGCACAAAGTATGTGCACAATTGAAATAATAAAAGATTAAGACGTTAAAAAAAATGTCCACATCTTACAAATTCTGTCCTAAGTATGCAAATATATGAACACAACTATACAATATTTGTTGAGGATTGTTTGGGAACTTGATATGCGGTTTGTAAGGGGAAAGTATAATTTTACATAGAAGCTATTTTCATCAATGTCCACCTAAAATAAAGCTACCAGAATAAAATAATTATACATGTAAATAAAGAGTTATGTTATATATTGTCAAAATGATCATTCTTCATTATTGATCATGTCAATTGCTAACCTCCTGTGTAATCATAATTTGTTTCTTTAATGTAAAGGTTTCGGGAGCGCCTTGGAGTAAAAGTGGTGAAGGCTCTAAAAAGGAACAATGATGGTGTGACCCATGCTGCTATTGACATGCTCTGTGCACTTATGTGTGTAAGTTTAGCCCATCCTTTTTCTATTTCTTACAGATTTATTGATTGAATCCACTGGGGATGGCAAGTAAAACAGATGCATTAGGATATACAGCTTTTTTTCTATAGAAACCTATAGGATCGCTTTTTTTCCTGGCGCTGGTTTGATATTGAAACAGAAAACATGCTTAATTCCCTTTTTTGTTTTTTCTAATTTTTATGTTCTAGTTTTTGAGGCACATATTGGTTCTGATTAAAAGACACATAGACACATTAATGGCTGCTTTACATTCTAAAGGCAAATTCTTTTTACATCAGATCAATTTTTAAATCAATAAAATGATCATATCTTAAGTAAAATGTATTTAGGACCCATCATTACCATCCAATTTTTCTGTACCTGAAGTGGTTGTGACACAATTGGAAATTTTGCTAAATTTTGATGTAAAGTGTGTTAAGATGTTCTGAATGTCGCTTTTGGGAAGGGAGTTTGCTAGGTTTACTATATATCTGGTTAAAGTGAGTATTATATATTGTAACTAGTATATGTATCTAATGCTTGCAGTATACGTGGTGGACACACCAATATTGGGTAGGGCAGCACGGTGGCTCAGAGGTTAGCACTCTACAGTGTTGGGTCCCAGGTTTAAGTCTTGGTCTGCATGGAGTTTGTAGGTTCTCCCTGTGTTTCCTTCCGGTTTCCTCCCACATTCCAAAAACATTCAGTTAGGTTTATTGGCTTCCCCCCAAAATTGACCTTAGGCTGTATTAATGACATATGACTATGGTAGTGACATTAGATTGTGAGCCCCTTTGAGGGACAGTTACAGTAACATGACTATGGACTTTGTACGGTGCTGCGTAATGTGTGTAATAATAAATAATAGGTACGCTAGTCAATAGCAGTGCAGCTGATGTGTAGCCTAATTACAAATTAAGATACTAGTGTTCACTGCCCATGTAGTAAACATAGCAATTTCCTTTTTACAAGCCAGCTTTGTACATACATGGTTTGTGACGTTACATCACATACAGCCCATAAACATAAAGCATATTGTACACTAGTGCTGCATTTTGGGGTTTCCTAAAGACAGATTAGTTTTCAAGAACAAAATTGGCAGCAGCTCCGCTCATGTGTAACAGTCCTTATGCTGTGAGCAAAAACACTAGAACTCATATTTAACTGCTGCTACTTGATAGTGTCTCCTCAAGGAACTGAATACACACACATTATCATCATTATCACACCCTATTTTGGATAAAGATGTCCTGCATTATAATAAACTCAGTCCACACCCCTTATTTATTATCATGATGCATGATGAAGTTCCAGCCAAACTTTCCCAGTCATTTGCAGTTCAGTGTTTTTTTTTTTGTAATTCACTGCAAAAATGTTTGATAGCTTTCTTTGTATTGAATAGGTACCCTTTATTATATGCTGGTGTAGTCCATTTAGTAAAGAGTGTGAAGTATTGTGTGCAACAGATGTGATCATTGTACCATCCCTCAGCTGTGTTGTGGTATTGCGTTTGGGGCTTTGTATTTATCCTTATGGCCGAAACCATCAGTGGTCTCCCAAGTTTATTCCCAAAATGTATTCATTGTACACTTTTTGAGACTGCTCAATTCGAAAAACTTTATACTACTGTAACCTTTCAGACATGCCTTCTTGGTAGAGAGGATCAGTTTCCATTCAGAATCACAATATGTGCATGCCTCTTAAGCAGTTAGGGTGTCTTAAACATGCAGTCTGGCTTCACCTTCTCCTGGATATGTGAGACACCAATTTCTGTAAAAATTGGCAAACATATTGCTTTAGCTCATTCATGCTAATCTGTAATAAGATGACCGAAATTAAGCAGCTGGTAAATGTTTGAGCAAACAAAGTTTGGTGTACTTCTGCTGCAGGGGTAAGGTTTCTATGTTGCTGTTTACTGTGTGCATATTCCTATTCATGTGAAGGATTTGGCAGTTGTTGTAAACTTGTGATCTGTAGATCGCATTCTATCATGTGACTTTTTTCTTCTTAATAATCGTATTTTAAACTTTGGTTCTTAAACTTCCTGTTCTGCAGATGTCTGTTTGAAAAATGATCTATTTCCTTTATTGTTATGATTAGGTACTCTGTGCATTTATCTAGCTGCTAGTGGGTTTCTCTGAATTATCTCTGCTTTGCTGATCTGTTTTATCACTTTCATAGATGTTCTGTGTAATAGTCCTTGATTCCTTCCTTTTGCAGCCCATGCATGATGACTATGACCTAAGGCAAGAGCAGCTGAACAAAGCATCCCTTCTCTCTTCCAAAAAGTTTCTGGAAAACTTGCTAGAAAAGTTTAACTCCTATGTGGTAAGCAGATCTAAAGAATCCTTCACGTATCATATTCATATTTGATAGGGTTTTATTCTTATTTGATTATGGTAGACAATGGAGAATTTACCACCCAGTGGTTTCTTGGACAGTTTAGGATTTTCATGGTGAGGTTGCTCTACTTAGTTTTTACAATGGACTTCATTCATTAAAAGAAGGTCTCATCTCCCTGCTGGACATTTTTAGTACTGGGGAGAATAAAAAAAGAAGCGTGGATGCAACCTCCAGGTTGGTGAGAGAACTTGAAACTCCATAAAAAAGGAGAGAGATCTTGCATTAAGAAGAATAGATTTTACAAACTAGTGTCTGAATCTCACCAATTAACTCAACCTATAACCGAAATATCAACTCTTGATGAACTGAATCTCCAATACGTGCATATTGCCAGAAACTTTCTGAGATTACCACAAGACAGGCTAAGGTACCCAACGTGGTCACATAAGTTTTCAAATAAAGATGCTACATAGTTTTAACAGTTCTCTCTTAATATGCACACTGACTCAGTAGAATTGATAATGAAGGTAGTAGTATATGGGCAGCTGTAAAAGCCACTTGTCTTTGAAGATCAAAGGCATCCTGGCATTGATTACCTTTTGTGCATTATGTCTGAATTAAAACTCTCCATTTTACACTTTAAAATCTTTGCATCTTTGAATGTATAAGCTGCAAAACTGTGTAAATTTTCTTTTGCAAAACAAAACTCAAGCCCTTTTTTGCATTTCTGTCCCAAAGAAAGGGCAGGAAAAAAAGCGGTAGTTACTCCACTAGAGAGGGGAAATCTCACCTTCAATATTTCCTTTTCGGCCTATCCACTCTATTCCTATTCTGCTAACACCTGAAAAGTTGTAGATTTCACTCCCAGTAACAGTGGTCATGACAAAGCATGACATTTAACAAACAGGTATACAAATGACAAAAAAAAAAATTTCTAGAGTTCTCCTTTAAATAAAATACTTTAAGCAGTGCTGATGTACTTTCCTTTAACTTCATCATTGTATTGATCAAAATGTAAGCAATGACCTGCATAAAAGATGAATCACTCTGTTAATGTTTGTATTGTCTAAAGCTAGCTAGAATGTCCTCCTCTCAACTCTAATCAAAGTAAAGTCAAATTTGCTGAACTGACAGTATATTATACATTGACAAATGTTTAGGCATGTATTATATATAGTATATATTATTTTAGCAAGAGCACTCTTGTTGTATTTCTATTCAACTAACATTTTTTTGCTGGATATATAGTATGCTTTATGTAACCTAACTTGGACAGTTGGACCATTTAAAACATTTGTATAGGAGTCTGTAGAGAGCTAGAGTTGCAAGGTTAATATTGCTTTCTGTGGTAGAGTGGGATTTCCACTCTCTTCCTGTGTATTCTCTGGAACAGAAGGTTACAGGAAATCTCCATATCTGACACATGGTCAATAATATAAATCTGGTAAAGACTGATGCATAGCTCCTATAGACTCATTACAATAAGTTTTATTTGTCTATTTATATTATTAATTCATGTTGCACAGCACTGATGACATAGACATTTTACTTCAGTCCCTGCACTTGAAAGTTTTGCCATCACTGCATCCTAGTGACTTCAATACTTTAGATCTAATGATCAAGTAATACCAAATATGATAACTAATACCAAGTCTTTAGGCATTATCATACACATGTTTTTTTATTTATAGCCAAAGCATGCATTCAGATGTGTAGTTCTACCACATGAATTGTGACAGTGTTTTATTATTTATTCTTGTGTATAGAATTATGGGACTGGTGCTCTGGTTATCAGCTCGCTCCTGGATTTCCTCACCTTTGCTCTGTGCGCCCCTTACAGTGAGACAACAGAAGGACAGCAGTTTGACATGCTGCTAGAGATGGTGGCATCAAATGGTAGAACGCTCTTCAAACTTTTTCAGGTGTTGCTTTAATTTTCCTTTTTTTACTGGTATTGATATTCAGTTAATTTTTTTCTGATCCATAGAATACCCAGCATTGTAGATTTATTATCCTAAATAGTTTTGTATCTTTTCTATTGTAATTAGCACCAAATTATTGAAATTATATGACACCACAAAATAGTTTTAAGTTTATAAATGTCTTGAACTTTAATGCTTGGCATGAAACAGTAGTACAGGTTCTTATGATTATTTGGGTGTCTTTCAGTTAATTCAACCCGTAGCCAAGACTGCTGTTTACTGTTTGTAAACTTGCAATTTATTATTTGCATGATCACTGAGGTAGGCTTGAATCAGACTAGTGGCGGTAGGCCCAAAGTTGCGGATCCTAGATAGGTAGGAACGTCTAACTTAAATTGTAGTTCATAGTTATGGCATCTAATAAACATGAATGGGCCCCAAAGCTGTGGCCTTTCATACTGAAAGTATGTTTAAAGGTCCAAACCAACAATGTGTAAAACAGGCATGTCCAAAGTCCGGCCCGGGGGCCAATTGTGGCCCGTGTTCAGATTTTCACTGGCCCGCAGCCTCTGTCATAAAATCAATAATATGCGGCCTGCCAACACTGTTGACCATAGTATAAAATACGTACAAAAAAGCTATTTTATATTTCATTGAAGTTAATCAACCGCCTTGCAATTATCGGCCAGCAACTCAGTGGGCATATTTGGCAGGACAGGAGTCCCCATGTGTGCATAGGGAATCCCCTACGTCATTATAGTGGGCGTGTGCCGTGTGGGACCCGCACGGACCATGCCCGCTCTGATTCCAACAATGGTATCTGCATGGAGCCCGCACTGACACCGGACACGTGCACAAGGAATCCCTCACGTCACCCTGGTGGGACCCGCGCAGACCATGCCCATTCTAACCCGGAGTATGTACTGAATGGTCAGCCCCCCACACATTTTCACCTCACCAAATCTGGCCCTCTTTGCAAAAAGTTTGGACACCCCTAGTGTGGACTAAATGTATTTATTGTATCATGAAGAATGAGACAGCATGATGTAATGGTTTGCAACCCTTCTCAGGATTCTAAAATATTGTTCCTAATCCTTTTGGTGGCTGAGATGAACCACTTATTACTTTAATAGAGAGGTGTTTCATAAATGTGGGGAAGCAAGGAGAGTTCAGTTAAAGTGTTAGGGAATGATTCTTTTAAATCAAAAATAGTTCTTAATGCACCAACAACAGGGGTGAAATGATTTTTTTTTTACTTCAGTGCCTAGATTGAAGATTGAAATATTCTTGAAGTAGCCATGCATGCATTAATTTGCAGCTCAAGGACCGATTCTTGGTTCTAGCTATAGTATATTGGTATTTTATATCCTATTTGTTCACTTTTGCTGTTAGTTCTTTTACCATTTTTAAATACAAGAAAAGGAAGGATGAGGTTTTTTTCCTGTTTAGTTTGTATTTTGAAAACCCTTCTAATACTCCAACTCGTAGAAGTGTCATTGAATTGTTTCATTGATTTGTTGGTTTTACAGAGATGCCACGCATACCTGTTTTAGGATTACTGTTACTAATATGACCACTGACATAATCTGGTTCTGAGATTAAGACAGGTAATCCCCTGGGAGAACAAACTATATATACACAAGGCTTGTCTTCTACACTTTGTGATATTTAGTCAAGCAGTAAATAAACACAAATATTTTTTACTTTTTTAAAATTGCAAGTTTTTAATATAGGTAGCATATTGTTCAATAAATAGCACACATAGCTAATTGATAAAATGTTATATGAATTCATAAGGCCCTCTGTAGAGGGGTAAATTTTCCACCAGGGGACACAGACAAATAAAAACACTTGAGTGGGTTTGTAATCCTTCTGTATTCTATCCAAAGCTCGAGAAAAATATTTAGGCTCTAGATACTTGAAATACAGCTGTCATAGTGTATACCTAGAAAAGCTTATTCCAGGGAGGGCATCAAATGTTTTATGTGATTCTTCTTACATGTTGTATTATTATAAGGAACGGTTTTATCTGCTAACTGATTTAGAAAGAAATTTGGATAGACTTCTGATCCCCATAGAATACTGTATGGTGTAATGTAATCCCATAAGAAGGGAGACAACCCTTGTTTGATATACAGTGGTGCCTTGGTTTACGACAGTAATTATCAGAACTTTCAGGTTACGAAAGAAATTTGGATGAAATGTTGTTTCTGAAACCGAAAGGTGCTCCCGGATAGGGAACGCAGATTACAACATGTATTCGCTAGGCTTGCCTCCTCTCGGCTCGGCTCGCCTGACTTGGGGTCGAGTCACTCAGGCTACCACAGCCTTAGTCTGCTTGGATGCATTGCCTCGTAAACATCTCTGACCCTGTCTCGAGTAATTGCTGTGCTGTATTGTTTTTTTTTTTTTTTTTTTTTTTGGTAAATTTTTGCTAAATTTATTGCGTGTGCTTTATACATAATCCCTCATGGGTCCCAAGAAACTTACCGAAAAGGAGCCAGGGAAGAGGAAACGCATGCGAATTACACTGGAGACGAAGAAGGAGATCATCGCTAAGCATGAGGCTGGGATGCGACTGCACGCCATTTTGGAAATCGATGTCGACCATTGGTACAATATTAGCTAGTAATGACGCCATTAAGAAAGCTGACGTAGCTAAGGGTGTTGCTGTAATGACGAAGCCGGCTGGAGATAGCCATTATATGCGCGAAGGCTAAGCAGCTGGACACCGATCTCGTGAAGAAGCCCCCTGGAAGCACTGAAGAGGATCTAGAGGTATTTAAAGCCAGTAGAGGCTGGTTTCATAAGTTTAAACTTCTCACTGGTATCCATAGCGTTGTGAGACCTGGTGAGGCTCCTAGCTCGGACAAAACAGCAGCCGAACAATACGTTAAGAAATTCAAAAACTTTGTGGACAGTGAGGGGGGTATGCACCTCAACAGGATGCCGAAAAGAACCTACATAACGTAAGATGAAAAGGCTTTTCCTGGACACAAGCCTATGAAAGACAGGATAACTCTTGTGTTGTGGTGTAAGTGGTGAGTGTAAAATTTAGCCCTTGCTTGTGTAAAATGCTGAAAAGGGTTTTTAAAAAGTGTAATGTGCAAAAGCGCATGTGGGTAAATGAGGTTGTAGGCCCATTAATCAAAAAATATTTATTGGAGCTAGGGTTACCACTCAGGGCTGTGCTTATCCTCGATAATGCTCCTCCAGGTTTTGGGGAACAGTTGTTGGAGGAATTCACCTTCCTAAAAATCAAGTTTCTTCCATCCAACACCACTCCTCTCATCCAGCCCATGGATCAGCAAATCATTGCTAATTTCAAAAGACTCTACACAAAATCACTTTTCCAACGGTGCTTTGAAGTGACTTCAGACACTGAGCTAACCCTCAGAGAACTTGGGAAAGACCATTTCAATATTTTTAGCTGTATCAAAATGGAGGTCTGAGGGGTTCCCTCAAAAAATGGGACTTTTCAGGCCATTAGGTACACATTTTAACAATTAAATATCAAAAACCATAACTTTAATAAATACCAATAAAAACATTGACATTGTAATTTTATCTTTATAAACTAGGCTTTTGCTATGAATACTTGGTGATATTGAATGGAAACATGTTAAATAAGGTGACCAATTAAGAAGATAGATCATACTTTCGAGAACTTTGAATGGCAAGTAACATAGATGGAATGATTTTGAAGTCAATTGGTGTTACGTTTAATAATAATAACAGACATGGTGGTTAAGGGGTACTTACTTTGAATGGAATTGATTGCAGAAGATTGATTCCTTCCATGCTGTTAGCAATATAAGTTTGGTTTGATTAAATTTTGGTTATATTTATGTATTTACATAATTATATACTTAAGGGATATTGGTACGTACACAGTACAGTATCAAGTAATGTAATAATAGTTTGATGATCCTATCTTTTGTTGCTAGATAATTGAAAACAATACCAACTGAGATACGGTACTGCTGTCCTACCCTCCTCTCACCCTATGGGTGGGGCTGCATGTGCTACAAACCCCAGGTACATCCACATCTGAAAGGGAAAAAAAGTTTGATTGTTTAATATTGATTGAACATTGTGATTTATAATGAAATTATGTGTTTTAATTAAAGATATCCCTGTCTCTTTTCCTGAAGAAGGGGATGTATCCATGAAACACGTTGATTCGACAGGGTGGACCCCTTTGATTGGGTAACCCAGACAAGAATTTTCTTGTAGTGTTTGTTGCACAGTTTTAGGTTCTTTTTATGTCAATGTTTTTAATGGTATTTAATAAAGGTATGTTTTTTGATATTTAATTGTTTTTGAGTGATCCCCTCAGACCTCCATTTTGTATTAGATTAGGGATGTGGCCTTGCAAAAATGCACAGGGTGGCTAAATCTAATTGGTAGTTTAGCTGTATCAAGCTCATTGATAAGGCCTGGAATAGAGTGTCTCCGAGGACACTGAACTCTGCTTGGAGAAATGTGTTGCCCGATTTCATTCCAGGATGGGACTTCTAGGAGTCTGAGAATGAACCTGATGCACCTATTGTCAAAGAAATTGTGTCTGGGCAAGTCACAAGTCTGGGCTTGGAGGTGGATGATGCTGACGTGGAATAGCTGGTGGAGGAACTCAAAGATGAGCTGACGACCGAAGAACTGCAGAACCTACAGCAGGAATAGCAAAAGCATGCAGTTGAGGAACTTTCTTCAGGGGAGGAGAAGCTAGGAGAAGGATGTCTGTTCTTCATTAATTAAGAAATTTTGTGGAGCTTGGGAGGAAGTGTAAGGTTTTGTGGAAAAAACTCATCCCAATAAAGCAGTAACAATCCGTGCCATGAAAATTTTCAACGATAAGGTGATGTCTCACTACAGGACAATTTTAAAGAAAAGACAAAAGCAAATTTCGCTAGACAGATTTTTAGTGAGACAGGGACCAAGTGGTATGACATTAAAACGTTCAAGACAAGATGCCAGTCCAGAAAACTTCCCAGACGTTCTCATGGAACTGGATTACAATTCCAAACACTAACCCCTCTCCTCCTCCCCACCCTCCTCACCATCTTCCATATGCCAAAAAATAGTCCTCAATAAAGGTACTGTATGCAAGTGAAGTTATTTTCTAGTTCATTTCAATCATACAAGTTTTTATTGATTTCTCTATGTAAAATTATTTTCTCTATGTTAACTTGTATTTAAAAAAAATGTTTATTTTTTGGGTTAGGGAAACAAATTATTTCTATTTCCTCTATTTCTTATGGGAAAATTTGATTCCTGTTACGAAATATCGTATTACGAAATGTTTTTTGGAACCAATTAATTCCGTAAACCGAGGCACCACTGTCACTGTATCTGTTTTTCTAACTCCAAATCACTGCTTTGTCCCCTGCGTGCTATTTTGTACTGCAGCGCAGTTGATCACCCTAGCATTGATGTCTAATCTGAGGGCTTGTATAGGAGGAGTACTGAGGCAAGGCGCTGTAATGTTTGTACGAAGCAGTGTACAGCACCTTTGTGTCGTCTCTATAGGCTGATGGTATGGCTGGGTGTGTGTAACTGCACCGGCTATTTTAGGAGTTCTAAAGTGTGTATATGGCTTTGCTCGAATATTTTTTGTATGATGGAAATGCCTATTATTCTGTTATAATCTGTATTTTTTTTTTTTTTTTTTTCTTTAGCACCCCTCCATGGCCATTGTAAAAGGCGCTGGTTTAGTAATGAAGGCTATCATAGAAGTATGTATTTTATCAGCAAATGTGAAATGCAACACAATTTAAGTTTAACCGTGAATTACAGCGTACAATTTTAGTTTATATTGCATTACTGTCGATTTCCATGTCTAAGGCCCACGAGATAGGCAGTTCTGCTTCTGACGACTCATCACCAGTAGCAAAACCACCTAGACAAAAGAATCTATCTCTGATCTTAGAGGCTCTCCCCTGCTTGGTTGTAATGCTGCAGAGTTTCCCATAGAGCAAGGGAGCAACATCAGACATGGTCCCAATACAAAATGCAGATCCGGTTTTATACTTATCATTCATCATCTGTTAAATACATAGGTATCACAGAGCCTTGCTGGTATGTCTGTTTACTCATTCTTACTCATTGATCCTGATTTATTAAAGCTCTCCAAGGCTGGAGAGGATATACTTTCCTCAGTGATGCTGAGTGATCCAGCAAACCTGGAATAGATTTCTTTAAAGTCATTTGCTATTTGTTAGCAAATATTGTTGAAATATTGGTATTATACTGAAAAAGAGCAGAAATTAAAATATTTAGCCCTGACGTACTAATATACATGCACATTCATAGCATAGATTTTACATACCCTATAATAAGGCACTGTCTTATATTTTTTGAAATGCCAAAATATACCCTAGGTCTTATTTTCAGGGGGATGTCTTATTTTTCCATGAAGAAGACTACAGTACACATTTATTGTTGAAAATCACTCATGTGCCATTGTCCCCTTTCTGATCACTCATGTGCCATTGATTGTCCCCTTCTGATCACTGACTCACCTGGTAACAGACTCTGTTAGTGCAGGGATCAGCAGCTTGCTTGTCCTTTGAAGTTACTTTCAGTTTCACTCTGCACTGCAGCCAGCATCGAGGAGTCACACAGAGGCACACAGTATCAGGTATCGGAGGATGTCTTATTTGCGGGGGGGTGCTTTATTTTAATTGTTTGAGCAAAAATCGGGGGGCGGCTTATTTGATGGGGATGCCTTATCATCGGGGAAACACGGTATATTATTTAATATCAAGACTTGCCTCTTTTGTTCTTTATTTTAAACATAGGGTGGATTTATTTGGCATGTGTGCAGTTATTTTAAATATTCATTTTTTTAAGGAAGCAGACAAAGATATTGCAACTAAGATGCAGGACCTTGCACTCAGTGAAGGTGCCTTACCTCGACATTTGCACACTGCCATGTTTACAATAAGTGTTGATCAGAGAATGCTTACAAATAGGTGAGTAAAGCTGAAGAAATATGTTATTTCCCTCTGCTATTTCTGTTCTGTTTGCAACTGCAGAAAATCATTGCACTTTGCAATACTGATCTTTGTAATGTTAGCATTCGGTTTTCTGCTCACTTCCCCTCACTAGACAAGTAGTACCAAAAACATTTTTTGAAAGAACATAGACTGCTTTAATGTACTCCTTTCCCAGTATATAATTTGCTGACAGATTATTTCTTCCATATTTTTCATTTTACTAAAATATATTACGTAATACTTTGGCTTGTCTTGAAGTAGATCTCCTGCTAGCTGTTCCCTGGCAGGTCATCTGACAGCCTGGTGTCTTTTTGGTATATTATTGCATTATTTTAATAGCTGAAGCTGAACAATTGTGTGGAGATGACAAACTGTAACATATTGCAACAGTTTAGGATATTTATTTAATGCTCAAATATGTTGGTGCTGGTTTACCAATGTCTATGGAGATAAGCAGATATTTATTAGGAGCCAATGATACTGTATCCTTCCTACCAATAATGCACAATTTTTGTATAAAATATCCTTAAATATCTATCTTTTATATTTTTCTTAGTTTATTAAAAAAATTATTAGGTAGCTGATGTGTGTGTTATTTATTAAATTTTTATTCACGCTGGACAATATCTCTTTGCTTTTTAGACAGTTGAGCAGACATCTAGTGGGCCTTTGGACAGCAGACAACACAACGTCTTTAAATTTGATGAAGCGCATTTTGGTAAGAGGAATAAATATCACATTGTGTATGAAACATTAAGATTGTGTATGAAACTGCAGACTCAATGTTTTTTTCACTTTATTTTTTAATATATTGGTCATATTTATTTAGTGAATTTGTTATTGTCTGTGTATGGTTTTGCAAAAGAAGTAAGTTATGTCTTTAACTCCCCAGCCCCCAGGTTTGCTGGCATACCTGGACAGTAAGGATCCAGTACCAGAAAAGGATGTTGACCGAATGCACATCAGAGATAATTTGAAAATTGCATCTGTAAGTTTTGTTATAAATTACTGTTTATTACATTTATTCATTTAATATATCATATATTACATTTATTCAGACTGTAAAGTGACTGAGGTGTATTTTAATTTTCGTGCAGTATGGTGATATAGCATTTGACTTTTCTTTTTAGACTTTGTTTTCTGAATTGGGAGATTTTCCTCCCCTCTTTCCTTTCTGCAAAGAAACTCTTTCATTAGTGGAATGAGGAACGTTCATACCCCTTCAGGTTATTTTGTCCTCTACTGCCAATCTTCATTTTTTGTTCTAAAGCCACAGGGGCAAATGGACCATGAACAGTAATAAAATAATTTTAAAATAATTTAATTTTCCTGTCTTGTCAAAATGGAAAGAAAGGTAGTAAAGAACAATGACTGCTTTAATATGTTGTCTGATAACTGTCATGTTTTATCCTGCAAAGATCATGTTTGTATCCAGCCAGTTTCATCTTATAATGTTAGGATAAAAGCAGATTCTTAATGATTTTTTGTATTTGGCAGAAAATATAGCCCTTTTAAACAATTTTGCTATTCTATGTTTATTTTGTTTATCTCTGTCCTCTTTAGGACCAATATGGCAAGTACAACAAAGTCCCTGAGTGGCAAAGAATTGCTGGTAAAGCTGCCAAGGAAGTAGAAAAATTTGCCAAGGAAAAAGTTGATTTGGTGTTGTTGCACTGGAGGGATAGAATGGGAATAGCACAAAAAGAGGTATGGTAAATTGTAAAAGTATAAAAGATTACTGGCTTAAATGGCGCTGTATACATTACTATTGTATTGCTATTAAAGGAACCAATTGTACATTTGATCTTTAATGTAGGGATACTTTCATAAAGTAGGGTAGTGTTGAAGCTGTGTCTTGGGAAGGTGTAGTTACTTAGTAACAGTAGTAGTTGTATTAGGTCTGTAAGCAGCTTATCATGATCTGTAATGAGAAGGTACTAATATTGGAAGTATAAACAATGGGAAAGTGATTTGAAAAGTAAACTTACAACTGTATATCAAATTATATAGATAAATCTGCTTACCTTTTGACCCTGGCTGTTACACAAATACATGTATCCAAGTAAAAAAATGTAGATGTACAATTTCTAAGATTAGCAGTTTAACTGGGCATTTATGTATCTCCCTTGCTTTTTTTGCATTGTGAAATATGATGTTTATTTTTGCTTTCTTTCAAACTAATGTTCTATTTATTTATTTTTTTACTATATCAGGACAGAAATCAGGTGAGTAGATTGTTTTTTCCCCCACTGTTATGTTTTGTGTTACTTGTTTTTATATTTTTTTCCTACAAATTTCTTTAATTTAGAGGAAACTGTCACCTGAAAGAGCAAAAAGTAGATCTTTCATCTGCCTAATCAGATCCTAACAGCAGCCTACAGCATGTACGCACTTCAGCCATATTCATGGCTTCAGAGTACATGTTAGTCTGTGCTTTGCCGCTGCTGCAAAGCTGCAGTATATGTATGTCTCAGTTCTAGTTAGTTGCTTACTGCATGAGTTTTTTCTCCTATGTCCTCCTCTGCAAAAGTCTTTTCTCCTATGTGGTATAAAATGAGATTGCGATTTATACTTTTCATACTGTAACCTGAAGTGATGAAGCATGTAGAAGAACTATGTTCTATAGCAGCTCTCCTTCCGCACATTCTCTGTCATTCACCCTAATACATTTTTTGGCAGCTCCTATTTTTGGTAATGATATTTAAACAGCTGTACCACCAATTCATTCATCACGAGAGAGAGAGAATTTGCAATTCATACATATTCACTACCACCCCCCTTCTTATTTACCACAGCCAGGTCTTCTGAACCTTTTCCCTTGGGTGATGACCAGTTTCTCCTTTCATAGAAAATGCTTAACACTTCCCCTCCCACATGCATTAGTTACCTCTCTCAGCCTCTTCTTTCACCTGTTACCAATCGCTTATCACCCTACTTCCCTCCCACCAACCAGCCCATCTTTTCCACTGTATCTTCTAGATCAGTGGTTACCAACCTGGTCGCGGACCGGTGTGTGTCTGTGGCTTGTGAGTTGGGAACTGCAAATGACAAGAGGCAGTAGCGCCAAAAGCCCAAGAGGCAGTAGCGCCAAAAGCCCACCTTACACCCCTCCAAAGCTAGTGACAGTGAGAGCGCAGGCGGCTCTCCTCACACTGCTTACACAGGAGCTGCTGAGAATGGCAGAGCATATAAGGCGCAAACTTCTCTGCCATTCCCAGCAGCTCTGCCACCTGATAGCACACCAGCTCCCCTTCACTTCTCTGCTATTCTTAGCTAGTGTGCTTGACAGCAAGCAGAGCTGTTGTGAGAATAGCAGAGTAGTGAAAGCTGTACATATACTGGGCAGCGGCAACATTTTATTCTAGGTTTCCAGGCCCTGCTGTCAGAAAGGTTGGGGTCCACTGATCTTCTTAAATAATTTCATCACCTTTCATCACTTGTATTCATTACTCTGCAATACAGCAGCACAGTGAAAAAACAATAAATCAAAATAATAAAGTGGCACCTAGGGTAGCAAGTAAAATTGTTATGAACATGGTTCCAAGAACATGGTAGTAATAAATGTTTGTGTTTTGTTATTAGAATTTAGCCCAAAAGCCTGTTATACTTCGAAAAAGACGACAGAGAATAAAAATAGAATCTAACTGGGAACTTTTCTACTACAGGTAATTTGTGCTACAGCCTAAGTGCTAAATGTTTTAAATAAACGTTTTTTAAATGATTAAGTGATTTTAAAATCTGTATTTGGAATTGATAGTAAATAATCCAGTATTAGAGTTTACTAATGAATCTCATACACTGAGCTAAACTGACTAATGTAGCCAAACCTAATACACTTTCAGAAAAAATTATATATCCAGTTTTCCTAATCTTCGTATGAGTTATATGCCATAGTGATATGGCTGTGTGATATTTGCTTTCAGATTGATTAACATAATTATGATAAAGATATTTTCTTATTTGCCAAATTTATTCCCTAGATTTCATCAGGATCATGCAAGGTCAAATTTGATCTGGAATTTTAAAACCAGAGAAGAGTTGAGAGACACACTTGAGGCTGAAATGCGAACATTTAATGTGGACAGGGAGCTTGGAAGTTCAACCGTGATCTCTTGGAACCATCATGAGTTTGAGGTATTAATGTGACCCACTTACTAAACAGCTCTTAGATTTTCTTTGTTGGGAAGGAGTATGGATTTTATGAGGCTCATAGGCATGTACCTGACATACTGTATATTGTAATGGCAAAAAAAATATAATGTTATTAAGAGCTGGCGTTCTTTATGTGTAATAATGCCTTGCTAATCATTTTAGGCTTGTGGGGAAAATATGGAGTTTTAAAGTTGTTACTATGTGTTATAGTCATCATTGTCACAGCCAGCTGGCACAGTGTTACTGTGTGTGGTCTGTGTGTACTCCCTACCAAGCCATAGTTAAGTAAGACGTATCGCAAGAATAGTGAGTTTAAAGTGAGTTAAAAGTTTTTTATGTTGTGTAAAACATTCTTTTTGTATTTAAAGGTATATTATTTAAAACTGATATCTCTTTAAAGTGAAGTTTAACCCACATATTTTTCCTTCCCTGTCCTTTGTGTATTCCTTTATGAATTTGCTAATTAAATTATTATGTTAAACCATATTTACTACTTGCCTTTTAGAGACCCACTGACATCATTACTAGGTCTCTATGCTTCTCTCTAAATGCAAGCAGATCATAGCTGTTGTGGGGGATTGTCAGATGTTGTAATACATTACTGAAAATGGGAAGCTGGGATAATGCCAATATGTGATTCTGAGCCTATAATTAAAGAGAGGAAATCCAGTGATTGAAAGGTATGGACTTGGGACAGGAAAGGTGATAGCCCTAGATGTTGCTGGATGACATTCAGCCAGGAATGAGGCAGGCGCTGCAGTTTTTAATGCACACCACTGCAAGAAGCTGGCTTAGCATAGTGAAATCAAAGTAGGAAATGTCAGCGCTGCACCTAAATATAAATTTCTTGTTCTTTGTATTGCCTGTGAGAGGTTTCACCTCAATCTCCTTATAGTGAATAGGTGTTTTGTTGCAAAATTACTGGCCCTTTTTTTTGTTATCTCTTCCTGTCCCAGCAGGGGAAATATCCACAGTAAAAACACAGAACTTCCCACCATAAAGAACCCTACCAGTTGTTCTGTTCTACCCCTCACTCTGTTTAGAACCCTTTTTTAGCTGGAGACAGTCCTTAATTTAGTTAAACATTTTAGCAAAATGTGAATAAAAAATATACTCCCTTAAACTAACATTTCCCTAATTCTCCTACAACCTTGTCCTTTTTTCTCAAGGTAAAATATGAGTGCCTCTCTGATGAGATAAAAATTGGAGATTATTATCTACGGCTGCTTTTGGAAGAAGATGAGAATGAGGAAAACAGTGTTATAAAGCAGTCGTAAGTACCCTTACGTTCAATAACTTGGTTAATATTTTCTGATTTAGATTTGTCTGGAAAAAGCTTGTTTGCGTGTTTTACTGCAGGTATGAATTCTTCAATGAGCTCTACCACCGCTTCCTCCTCACTCCTAAAGTGAACATGAAGTGTTTATGTTTACAAGCCCTGGCAATTGTGTATGGCAGATGCCATGAGGAAATAGGGGCCTTTCCAGACACTAAGTATATCGTTGGAATGCTTGAGAGGGTAATATGTCTTTCTTATCTGAATATGACTTCCTTTATCTGGCTCATAGTCACTCTTGTAGAACTAGTTAGCGCTTAAAGCAGAACTGGACTGAAAAATAAAAAAAATCACACTTACCTTTAATTCCACAGATCTCTCGATCTTTGAGTTTAGATCCGCTTTAAGATAATTTTGCAGACCTGTTATGGAAGAAGAACTTTCAGATACCTCCTGTAGAATTGCTGTAAATGTTTACTTTGGCCCTGAACCTAGCAATTAGTCTACACAGTAAGACTGTTCTTTTAGTAAAAACAATTTGAACATGCTTCTTCAAAAGAAACCTAAAGGATGTATCAAAAAAGCATGCCTATTCCTTTTGATGCTTTACCACTATTAACTCGCTATTGTCTCCCCAAACCTCCCCTCTTTATTTTTTCCTTTACTTTCCCTTTCCTATTTTCTGGCTTCTTCAACTTTTGTCCTTGTAGCCCCATTCCCGGTCTTCTACCAACCGCCCGTACCTGTACACCTCAAAGCTACAACACTTTCTGCTGTTAATAAAGCTTGCCAGTTACCCCTCACTTTTGACTAGTATTAGGGTTTATGATAAAAAAAATGTATAAATAAATAAACTGTAGAATTTTGTGTTTTGTGGATTTTGTTTTGGGGGGGGGGGGTTCTACAAATGTTAATTGACATTTCATTGGTTTACTTATTATTTATTTGTTTTTATTTTAGTGCACAGACAGGCTAGAAAGGGACAGGCTCATCTTATTTTTAAACAAGCTGATTCTTAATAAGGTATGGTATTAATGGTTTGTCTTGTTAAATATTAAAATAAAACTGTTACCTTTCCTAGAGTTTTGGGTTTTCATTAAAAAATATTCTGCAGCACTTACTTGGTTATAGGGGATCTGCTTTTACATATTTCTTTTGGTTACCCTGTAAAGACCCAGAAATACCCACTGATAACAGTGCAACTTACCTAAAGGAGCTGTCTGTGTTGGTGTGGGAACGAAGCTGCACTGCTTATGAATTTAGAGTGGATTTTGGCCTACTGCTCTACAGTAGGCCAAAAACATGTTGCGGTGGTGAGGTTATCAGCATTGTCACTCCTGATTTACAAATTTTTGTCCAGCATCTCGCCACATTTAATCAGCCCCCCCCCAACACTGCTTTATGGATTGATGATACTACCTAAGTTGCTAAAACCTTTTCACTTTAGTGTCTAAAAGAGGAGCATCAGGAACAAATAAAGATGAATTTGGCAGATTCAAGTGTTATCAAAGCTTCTGCATCATATAATAACTGAATTTAGTACCTATTTGGACTGTGATACAGGAGCCTTACATTTTACTTTATTACAATATGATGTCTATGAAGCCAATGTCAGTGGGTTTTGGTAGTCAAATGCAGTGTGCTTTTGGTTTAGTATGCTTTTGAGATTGAAAGGTGTTTTTGATCTGCATTTGACCTACTTTTTGCTACATGATACTAGAGAGGGAAACTGAAGCAACCCAAAGCAAATAAAAGTTTTTAACAGTTTTTATGTATTTTGAAGGGGGGAATTTGTTCATTTCCACACATTTTTGCTGGCTTACTTTATTTTATAAAATGCAAGAGGAGGAGGTGGAACACAAACTAGTCAGCAATATGTGAATAGACACAGGAATTATGGCTGGGGAGATCCTGTGGTTAGATTATCCAGGTTATACAGAAACTATAGGAATGTCGTAGCCCATTTCATTCAATCCATAGTGCGATGCACACATACGTCTAAATCATATACAGTGCAGTACTAATTATTGTATTACTGTAATTGCAAAACCAATAGCCAAAGATAAAAAAATAAGCATTTTAATGTATGAGAAGGTAATTGCACACTAACAAAAATTCAGCTGTGTCTTGTCAGCTGTCCATAAATTTGGTGGTTCAGGAAAATGATGTTATGTGTTTTGGAAAGGCCAGATTACACTAATGCTACAATTAGAACATTGAATGCAATGATCATAGTAAAAGCTACCTCTGGTCTTTTCTACCTTTCAGAAAAATGTGAAAGATGTGATGGACTCCAATGGAGTCAGGATCCTGGTTGATCTCCTTACCTTGGCACATCTTCACACCAGCAGAGCCACAGTTCCACTTCAGGTAAGCACAATATCTGTAATGTTTTGACTGCTTTTCTATGCAGATATATATATTTACAGCTTTTTCACAATATGCATATTGTTGTGTGGTTTTATGCGATATATTGTGTTCAATCAGAACACAATATCAGACATTCCATAGAGAATATTGTCTAAAGTCCCCACTAATGCCTTGCGCTGCAGCTTGTTTTTGTAACAAATTGCTGCATGCATATCTGTCATATCTGTGCGCTGACCTATCCAATGTAATAAATTGGGTCAGGGTCACAACAGACAGCTTCTGGGTACAATACATGGCAACCGCATATCCTTAGTGTGAATGATACCATAATGATTCTAAGCAAGTACCAGGGGCTCTCATAAATTCTTTGACCAACACAAGCCACAGCAGAAAAACTTTGCAGATAGGCATACCTAAAACAGAGGTGTCAGTGACCTAATGTGTGCTCTTTGGTAATCTGTATTCATCCTAGAGCTTAAGGTGTTTGAATACAGCCAATGACAGCTGTCAATTCAGGATCACATGGGCTTAAAGATCTTGGCTTTTTACAACTATGAAACAAAAATTTTAAATGTATTTTATATTTTTATTTTTTATTTATTTTTTTAATAAAACCATCATTATCATATTTACCACTATCTTGATATTTCTTCTCCTTGTGTTTTTCTCCGCTTGGAATGTTACCATCAGACACAGTGTAATATGTATTATGTCGGCGCTATATAAATACTTGCTTTTAATAATAATAACCTTACTTTTGCCTTATTTTGCCACTTATCTTAAATCTGAGCTGTATCTAATGCAGTGGAAATACTAAATAAAGAGTTTATTAAAGAAAATCGTTGAGATGAAAATGTACTAAGGTTGTATTGTTTACATGTAAATTAGCAAGTGTGACGGATTTCTTACATTTTTTGAGAAGTGTTTTTTTCTGTCAAATAAAATGACCAATCCAATTTATATGTTGTCTAAACTTGGATTGACTAGTCTGAAAATATGTAAAATATTCTAAATATAAATATAAAGCAGTGAATATGATGCAAAGTTCACTGAAATCACTGTAATTCCCAGCACCTGCAGGTAAATATGCCACTATTTGAATTGGATATTTTTTACCTGACTAAAGTCTACTTTTATTTATTTTTGTTTTGTTTAGAGCAATGTTATTGAAGCATCTCCCGATATGAAAAGAGAGAGTGAGAAGGAATGGTATTTTGGTAATGCAGACAAAGAAAGAAGTGGTCCTTACAGTTTTGTTGAGGTAAAGTATGTATATTAACCTTAGGAGATTGTTGAAAAAAACTGGGGAATAGGGTCTAAGAAAGTTCCCATTAATCAGTTATGAGATACCATTGCTTTTAACTACATGTGTTTTGCATTGTTTAGATTTTACCCATCATTCTACCAGTGCCCTGTACTTTAATGATTGTTACTACATATCCTAACATTTGACGATCACAATGGAACGTATAAAGACAGACAATGATTGTCAAAAGAAATGTGTAAAGGTTTCTGAAACCACCAATACTTATTGATTACCATGGCCACAAAGTCTTATCCTGATGTAAATTGTCAAATTATATAGAGAAATCAAAAATGTGTTCCCCAGGAATGCATACAACTTTAAATACTGGAATTTGCAATTCACTGACTTTCTTCTATTGTTTGCCCAATGAACTACAGATGCAAGAATTCTGGAGCAAAGGAATACTAACCGCTAAAACTCGCTGCTGGGCCCAGGGAATGGATGGTTGGCGACCTCTGCAAGTCATTCCGCAGTTGAAATGGTGTTTGCTGGCAAGCGGTCAAGCAGTCCTGAATGAAACTGATTTGGCCACTCTAATTTTAAATATGCTTATCACTATGTGTTCATACTTCCCCAGCCGGTAAGCCACTGAAGACAATTTGTTCCTTTATACAGAATTTCTATTGGTGTTTAAACAAGAAAATAGGTTTCATAGGGATTATAAAGCTGTTGGGTTTGCAGGTGGTATGAATCATGAGCTTTGCAGGCCGGCTATTTGTTTACCAAGCCTGCATGCACACAAAAAGCAATATAAGGCAGTGCTCAATCCAGAAACTTTTTTAAGCTGGGTGCTAAGAAATCGTAGGTGAGTGGAAGCCCCTGAATTGTGACCCAACTCATCAGTCCCTACCCAAATACAGCTGGCTGGTTGCTGAAAAGAGCTGGGTGGTGCGGTGCGCTGGGCTAAAAGTAAAAAGTAAAAAAAAAAAAAATGATACACCTGTATTCTGCTTCCTAATAGTTAATGCATCCTTAAGTGTTTTTTCTAAATGCGAAAAGTGGAAGTACCTTAGTTTGAGTTGGTGTCCTCCTCAAACTGTCCCTATACAGCAATGCTTACAAAAGCATGTGTGTTGTAGCATAAATAGAGAAAAAGCAAAGTAACAGGGAGTAGTTAATCATTTGTGCTACTTCTCATGTGCTACTTCTCATTTTACTCTAATTACACTGTGTGGGTTAGAGATATGAAAGTGATACTGGCTTATAGATCAAGTCCAGGGCATGGTTTTGAAAATCAAAATTTTTAGCAGGTATAAAAAAAAGTTCCTGTGTTTTTAGTGGTTTAACTAGAATTCATCCTTAACTGCTTGCTTGTTAAAAGGTATGACATTGGAATCAGATTTATTTCAGTGTGGTGACAGGTAAACCTCTCAGTAAAAATATTTAATTACCATATTTACTTTAGCAGTTTGAGTCATCAATGTAAGTCAAACATTCAAAGAGGTTAGCGTGAAATCAGAATTCCTGATTCCTTTGTATTTTGTTCCAGATGAATTTCTCAGTTTCACCTTATATTTAAGGCTTTATGTTTGTATTTCAGTGATCAAGACAATGCAATTATTAGACCTTTACCAAAGGTTAAAAGACTGCTGACTGACAATACCTGCCTTCCACACATCACACAGGTAATTCATATTTTGATCTAGCCAGGACAGTGGTCTACTCAACTTGTTTTGCTGTCTTGCACTGTGATAAATAATTTTCCCACATTATAAAAATCTACTGAAGTCTTACACCTCAGTTGATATCGATTGTCTTATAATTCACTTATAGCTTTTGCTGACGTTTGACCCCATCCTGGTAGAGAAAGTTTCCATTTTGCTCTATCACATCATGCAAGACAACCCCCAGCTGCCTCGTTTCTATCTCACTGGAGTGTTTTTCTTTATTATGATGTACACTGGCTCTAATGTGCTTCCTATAGCCAGGTAAGCTGCAGCTGTCTTTGGCCAAATCACAGGTGAAGGACTGTTTACTTATACTATATACCTTTTATCTGTATAGGCTAACAATGAGACACCACTGTACCTGTAAAACGTTGCAACTGAAGAAAGATGGTGGTCCATACAATGTTAGCACGTACTATTTAGACTGTTGTCTCATAAATATGTATCTTTAGATTAATTTATTGTTCCAAAATATCTATTGATTTTGTTATATTTTGCATTCTAGTGTATGCCGTAATGTAATTATTTAATAATTCCTTTTTCTATAAAGGTTCCTAAAGTACACTCACACAAAACAAGCCTTTAGATCAGAAGAGGTGAGTATTAATTATCAAAGTGCTATGACTTTTTTGCCAGCTTTGTAATAAATATTGTTATTATTCTTCTATCCCAGCAAGATGATAAGCCACAATGTGATCAATGTAATTCAAGTGGCTGGAAAGCCATTAGATCATATTTATGGACCTAAAGAGGTGCTCGGACTTATCTGTTCCTCAGGGAATGTTCAGTGAACTTCCCTGTTAAGAATAACCACAGAAGCATGTAACTTTGAGCATATCAGTTTAGAGCTGTATTTCCTTGACCAGCATGGTCATTCTTCATAAATATAACCTTTGCACTTTGTTATGGCATAGGGGGCTATTAAGTTAAAAATAAGTTTAATAAACAAAAAAAAAAAACCTCAAAATGCTGTGTCTTGAAGTTCAGGTTTATGTTTAGCAGTTGAATATGGAGTAGTCCCACACACCTACCTCCCATGCATCAATGGAAGCTTCTTGCTAGCACCGTTGACATTGTGCAGTGTCTGTTTATTTCAATGGAATAGTGGGCTTTGTAAATGAACGATAATATTTAAGGTTTGCAGTTACAGGAAACAAATGAAAAAAAGCTATACCATATACCAATATCTGGCAGTATGGAGTTTGATACCTAAAGCAATCAGGGATTTTTAAGTGTTTATAACTAAAGACTGTTTCTTGACAATGCATCTTTAAACAACCATATTACTTTTTACTTCCACATTTCTTTTAGAGCAAAGGGCCTGATATATTTCAAAGGAGTATACTTGGCCATATTCTTCCTGAAGCTATGGTGTGCTATCTGGAAAATTACGAGTCTGAGAAGTTTTCAGAAATATTTCTTGGAGAATTTGATACTCCTGAGGCTATATGGAGCAGTGAGATGAGGTTTGCCACATTTTCTCTACCAAAAATTTTGTACATGATTTTTTTTATTTATGTACTAATCCTGGGAATTTACCTTGTCATGTATATTATGTATATATATTTTAACTCTGATCTCTTTAACGTTAGTAAAAGATAAAACTAATTCCTTTGCCCTTTTACTATTTTTTTAGACGTCTCATGATTGAGAAAATTGCTGCTCATTTAGCTGACTTCAGCCCTCGCCTTCAGAGTAACACTAGAGCACTATATCAGTATTGCCCCATTCCAGTGATCAACTACCCTCAACTGGAGAATGAATTGTTCTGCAACATATACTATCTGAAACATTTCTGTGACACGCTCAGGTTTCCTGACTGGCCTATTAAAGAGCCTGTAAGTCAAGTCCACCAAACCTGCTATTGTTTTGTGCATCCTTATGCTGTGTTTTGTATTGTTTGTGGTTTCCTAAAATGGTACTAGTAGAAGAAATGTTTATTAAAGGTTTTCTGCATAGGTAAAACTGCTAAAAGACACCTTGGACGCATGGAAAAAAGAAGTTGAGAAAAAGCCTCCTACAATGTCAATAGAAGATGCATATGAGGTTCTTGGTCTTCCTAAAGGACAAGGACAGTAAGTAAAATTTTTTGATCTAGATTTTTTTAGTGAAACATGATTTTAGGTTATCGTGTCTCTTTATGTTTATATGCTCCAGTTCTTGACCTTATAGAACACCAAAGATGAACATATTATATTAATAGTGTTTTTAGGAGGCAGGGGTCAAGGAATAGCTAGTTCCTTCACTAAAGGGCCTTTAAAAAGGAACAGTTTAATATCCATTACTGTAAATACTATATTTTTTACAGTTGATATGTCTTCCACTGACCAAGGACAAAGTTGTTTGATCTTAGGTCCCATTTGAATGTAATGTAACACCAATTTCGTTTTCAATCAGTAGAAAAAAAGCCATGTCCTTGAACATGTCCTTGAGTCCTGCTTTTGGTTTAGCATATATATTTGACATTGGCATAATCATCTCTTATCAAGTATTCCAAACATAGAAACTTCAGATGGTGTCTTATGAAGGAGAACTTCAGATCAGTGTGTGGCTATAGCTAATAAAGAAATTAAAGAAAGCTTGACAAATTATTTTATCACGTCAATGAAATGGTTCTCCAAATGCCTAAGCTGCTTTAGTATTTTCTTACGTTGTAAAATAATGGAAATATTAAAAGAACCTAATACTGTCATAATGTGTTTTTTTTTTTGCTTTTTTCCTAGGCAAGATGAGAGCAAAATAAGGAAAGCATACTTTAGACTTGCACAGAAATATCATCCAGACAAGAATCCTGAAGGAAGGGTTTGTATTCATTTTTAAATCTTGCATTTTTTATTAAAACATTTTTACATTAACCACTTCACATTTCACACTTGCATTTCTATTTTGGACCAACAAAAATTTATACATTTTAGCTGCTGACCCATTAAGCATAAATAATGGTATCAATATCTTGAAAATAAAGATATGATTTTTCCCGCACAAACAAAATAATATCTTGATTATGGAATTATTTTTCCTTTTTTGACCAGTGTTACTGTAGATTGCATTTTTTTTGTCTATGATTTGTCCCATAAAATGACACTAGAACTAAGTTTTTGGTTAAAAAAAGGTGAAGTTGTTTACAAATTAAATGAAAGGGTTTTTTGTTGGAAGGGGGGGGGGGGATAACACTAGAAGGAAAGGAAGAAATGTATATGTGTGTGTGTATATATAGGAGATATGTGTATAAACATAATTGTGTTTTTTTTGCAGGATATGTTTGAAAAAGTTAATAAAGCTTATGAGTTCCTGTGTACAAAGTCAACCAAAATCATGGATGGTCCAGATCCAGAGAATATAATTTTAATTCTTAAAACTCAAAGCATCCTTTTCAACAGGCATAAGGAAGGTAAAACTCTGTTTGTTAAATCTGTATACCAAAAAAGGTTTCAAAGTTTGCAATGTACATAGTCTTAAGAGCATGCAACTGTTTTAATGTTTGCAATAAATACAATATAGATTTTTTTTCTGCTCCACCAAGTAAAATCGCAGTATTGCACTGATGGTACCAGTTAACCTTTTTTTTTTTTTCCAAATACATGTTAAGAAAATTAGGAAAATTGAAGAAAAAAGTAATTATGTGGACAGCAGCACAAATTCCAACACCACACCTACTCTGATTGATCAGATTTTACCCTTTAACCTGTTGTGTCCACCATTGTAAATAAAATAACAATACTAGTTTAAAGTTCAAGTTCGTGTCTTTTCATTCATTATTTTGTGCATTTAAATTCTTGGCCTAGGCTTAACATGGGCCCCATACTTCTTTTTAAGTCTATGTACACACGCCAGATGATTCTCATTCCAATATCGCTTCAGGGCTAGTATTGGACGAGAATCTGATGAGATTACAGTGCTCATCCGACGTCCTTTATTGATCCATCCTGGCGGATCCATGAACGACAATCGACTGCAATACAAGTGAAGGACAGACAGAGCAGCAGGGTGCAGCTCGCTCCTTCTCCCCCCACCCCTCTCCATAGAGCAGAACGGCGCTGTATGCACAGCACTCATTCATGCATCTTTCAGACTTTTGTCATTTGAAAGGATTGTGAAAGATCCTTTCCAACAACAAAGTCTAACGTTCACGCTGCTCAAGAACATACTGAAGGGACACTATGCTCATGACTGGCCATCAGGTTGATGTCTAGGCTACAGTGCTGTCTTTGCCAACTTGTGTGACCACTTAGTACCATGGGAGGGTAAGACTTGATTTCAACTTTTTGAAACGTAAGCTCTGTATACCACTGGATTCTTCTGGGCCCAGAGAAATGTATATAAAGATAGATGTACTAGGTTTCTGCACAGTATTAGTAATGGTAATTTGTGTACACTTTGATGGACATTTATGGTACCTAGACTGGGTACAATGCAAACTGATTCTGAAAATGAAGGGGCAAGAGTCTTGTTTTGCTGTTCCACCATAAATCTGCCCCATGATTTTTAGTGTGTACTTATGTATATGCATATCAGTACTATTTGTGTCTTTCTACATGTTTAATCATAAATTTTGATGATTTTGTAATGGAAAAAACTGTATTTGTTTATTTTTAATAAGACCTTCAGCCTTACAAATATGCTGGCTATCCCATGCTCATCAGAACCATCACCATGGAGACATCCGATGACCAGCTCTTCTCTAAGCTGTCTCTATTGCCTGCTGCCACTGAGTTGGCATTTCACACAGTCAACTGTTCAGCTCTTAATGCAGAAGAACTCAGGAGAGAAAATGGCATAGAGGTAAAATATAATTATGCAGCTGTAAACTGATTTAATTAAATTACAACTATGTGCATTTTGCTTTATGAGCTTTGAGATTATTTTTAACGTCTTTTAACATTCTTAGTGGTTAACATTTTGCTTTGAATACTTTTACCCCAAATTATACAGAATAATTGATATTTAAGCAATTTACTGAAACTGCTGTCGTGTTTCAATTTTTTATTAGTCTTCAAATGCTCATAAAACATTATTTTGTCATGTAGCAAATATGTTGCTTTAATGAATAGGAAAACAAATCTGGAAAACTTCTTTTGAACATTATTTAACTGCTTGTGCATTTTGTTTTAGGTACTGCAAGATGCTTTCTCTCGTTGTGTTTCAGTGTTAACTGGATCAAGTAAACCAGATGACATGCCTGTACAGGTAACAAAATAGATACTACACCTTTATGTTGTACTATTGTTATAATGTCATATAAATGTGTTATTGTTGGGCCACCAATACGCTTTCTGTCAATATATATATATAGATAGATATATATATATATATATATATATATATATATATATATATATATAATTTTTTTTATGTGTATCAAAATGTTTTTGATGAGGCTAGTTTCATTCTTTTTTCTTTTTGTTTTCTTTCTTCTTTTTTTGACCCTTTAGGTGTGTGGACATATATGCAAGTGTTACAGTGTTGCTGCTCAGTTTGAGGAATGCAGAGAGAAGATTATAGAGATGCCAAATATCATTAAAGACCTCTGCAGAGTTTTTTACTATGGCAAGGTAAGTCTTTGCTGCATTATTCTATTAACCATGCATTGGCTGCTTAATAGGTCTTGGTATCGTCACTTGCTTTTTTCCTATACAGACTGGAACATATATCTAACCAAATTGGGCTGAATATTAAATATTGCTATATCATTGTTTTTTTTAAATTGTATTAATATCATAGTTCTTCAACAGAAGTAATGCTCTGACAGTAAAATATATTTTCTCATTTTACAGTCCCAGTAAATTTTCTGAGGCTTGGTGTTATGCCCATTAAGGAATATAGGGCACAGTCCTTCATTTTTTATCATACTTCGAGCAGTCTTTTTTGTTTTTATAATTTGGTAATTTTTGCACTATATTCCAACCTTTTAAAAAGTTTGAGTGCCAAAGGCTACTTTTGCAATCTCATACACTTTTATTAAGGGAATTGCCCTTTTAAAGAGTTGTCTCCATGCCAATTCTTTCTTTTTAAAAATTTCCCCTCACCGCTTGTTGTCATGACAAATTGAATAGGGTAAATCTCTGCAGTGGGGTCACAAACTGCAAAGTGAAATTTGTAATCTAATATTTTCCCACTCTATCTGAAGCCTTTGCCTTTACATAAACTTTGCATTAGTATCCAAACCATAAATCTTGGCTAGTTATCTTTTTAATTACTGCTTTAGTTTTGCCATTTTCAAAGAATTGATTTCTACCACTGAAAGTACATTTTTTTGAAAAGCAAATTCACTATATGATGATAATATAACTGAAACATTATGCCTTTTAATTACTTGAAAAAATGTTTGTTTTGTTCGCAGAGGGTCCAAAGATTAGCTGCACAGGCAGTGGAGTGCGTTAGTTCCTTTGCTGTGGATTACTTTCTTCAGACACACTTGTTCCATGCAGGGATTTTGTGGCATTTACTTATTTATCCTTTTAACTATGACTTTACCTTGGAGGAGAGTGGCATTCAAAAGAACGAGGACACTAATCAACAGGTACATAGAAGATCTTTAGTATAATGTTGCCTCTTCGTAGTAGGTGATTTTCAAGAAATTTGTGTAATTTTTATATTTTCTATTGGCCTCTAATTTGTGCATTATTTCTGTGTGTACAACAGGAAGTTGCCAATAGTCTTGCCAAGCTCAGTCTTCTTGCAGTTAGCCGATTAGGCGGGTATTTACCTGGAGAGCTGGCAACACCAGAAAACCCAACAATACAGAAAAGCTTGGCTGGGATGCTCACCCCTTACATTGCTCGCAAGCTGTCCGTGTCGTCTTCTGCAGAGGTACTGTCTTTAGTAAATGTCTGTGAAAGCATCTGTTGTCAAAAAACCATGGCTATATATAACTATATTATATATTCATATAACACAATAGAACACACACACACCCTTCTTTAGCTTCCCTGCACTGTTTTAGTATTCATTTATATTTTCAGTTTTTTTACAGTAGTTCTCGGATTAGTCTAATACTTAATTTAAAAAATACTAGATTTGGTGTGTTTCTTTGTTACTGGATAGGTAATTATTTTGCATTTTGCCATGGATGCCGGAGTTTAGAACATTTCTTGCTGATATATTGCAAATATATATTAAACTAAATAGATGCAAATATTGATTTTGTGTTCATTTTTCAGATCCTCAAAATGTTGAACAGTAACACAGAAAGTCCCTATCTGATATGGAACAATGGTACAAGAGCAGAGCTGCTGGAATTTCTTGAAGCTGAACAAGAAAGCATGACAAGAAGGGTAACGTATATATTATTATTAGCCAGTATTTATATAGCGCCAACATATTATGCTGCTCTTTACTAAGTCTCTAGTCACATCACTAACTCTCCCTCAAAGGGGCTCACAATCTAATGTCCTTACTATAGCCATATGTCATTAATGTAGTCTAAGGACAATTTTTGGGGGAAAGTTGATTAACCTTACTACAAGTTTTTGGGGATGTGCGCAGAAACCGGAGTACCCAGAGGAAACCCACGCAGACACAGGGAGAACATGCAAACTCCTTGCAGTATATGTAAACATCAGTTCATTATGATGATAATGGCTTACCTGGATTTGGATAAAGATTTTCATGGCCTATATAATTTTGTGAAATTTGTCCTACTGGTTACAGGTCCAGGACCCTAATCATGTATTACCCTAATTCTTTTGCATTAGATACATAATTCAGTTTGTCTAACCGTTGACCCTTCTAGCTATTTTATATTAATAATAAATCCAGATTATACAATTCATGTCTTTGACTTTTTTCAGGGGGAATGTGATAAAAGCTATGGCGCAGATTTTGTGTTTGGTGATCATTCTAAGGAGCTCATTGTTGGGGAAATTTTTGTACGGGTATATAATGACCAACCCACATTTCAACTGGAGGTGAGTGATTTTAAACCAAAATTGTCATCCGTCTAGTTTTAACAATTTAATTGATGTAACTTATATTTACCTCGACAAGGGCAAACTATTATAAAATAAATGCATGAAAATATTTCTGTTAAACAATAATCTGAGTAGTGCCGAAAAGCTGGAAGTTTGTAATTTAACTAAAGCCTTTCTGAAATGTATATCTAAAGAGAAATAAAAGACTGAACTGCCTACATTTCCTGCTCTAGATCGCCTCCACAGCTGGCCACATCAATAGACCTAGGCATTTGGTCACATGAAGGGAAAGATCAAAGTGCGAACTGCTGAAACCTCCCTAAGCAAATACAGTGGGCCTGATTTAGTAACATTCACTAAGAGTATAGACCAGTGTTTCTTGACTATTTTAACATGGGGGAACCCCTTAAAATAACTTTCAAATCTTCAAGGAAACACTGCTTAGGCAACCACCACACTAATGTACTGTATGTACAGTCCATTAGTGTGGTGGTCACGTGAAGCAACATTTCTTTGTGTCCAAATAAAACTGGTAACATAAAAAACCATCTGTATGTATGTGTGCAATCTAACTAGTAGTATAAATGCTGTTTGTACAGGTCCCAAAAGCCTTTGCAGCAAGTCTGCTGGATTATATCGGATCTCAAGCACAGTACCTCTATACACTAATGGCTTTGACCCAGACTGGCAAAGTGGAATCTGCACAGCACGTAGACAGACTGCAAAGGGTTGAAATGGCCCTGGAAGCACTGAGAAATGTCATCAAGCACAACCCTGGTAAGGAAGGAGGAGTTGTCTAATGTACTGGATAAAGCTGCTCTTCATAAATGATTTGACAGAAATTCTTATTTTAGTTTTATGATCATGGATGCAGTTACTGTGTCCTGATCTTTAATGTTCAAACTGTAGTACAAATATGTAGTAATATGACCATACTTTACCTCTGTGTGCATCTGTTTTTGAACTGAAGTCTGCGGTTTCAGTGTTTTAGAGAAAAAAACAGCTTAGCCTCATCTCATGTTATTAAATGTGGCATTTTTGTTTCTCTAAATAAAAATTGGTGCTTTTGTTTAGTTTTGGTGAACATTCTGGGGATTTATTCATTCTCAGGATTTTAGGGTATGAAAATACTGACCTGACTTCCAATCCAAAGCCTAGCCTTTCTCTCTCTCCTATCCCCTGTACTGTTGTTATTCTCCAACAAAGTCACCCATCATAGTGATGTGCCAATAGCAGTGTTTCATCTTTTTTCAGTAAATATTTTTATATGTGTATAGCAAGAAATTAAACTGAATCATTGTTCATGGCTATCTTTAACCACTTTACTATCAAATGCCATTTTAAAATTACACTCTGCTAGACAAATTGCGATTTTAGAATGGAGCCCCATGTAACAGCTTGCTGGGCACATAATGGTCCTGAGCTGACTTTATAGTTAGGACCTTTATGCACAGTATTCAAACTTCCTGCACCCTTGCTATTCTGACAATTTGGCCTTACCCTAAAACTGGTACTCTAAATTTGTCCTGAAAAAAATTATACTAAGATTATGATGGGTAAACTACAAAGGAGCTATCATCAGAGAAAGTATTGCACCACTAAAATATAGTCTGGTATTGAGAGATGTTTGTACTGGTGGTAATATATAGGGGTAAAATGAAACTGTAGGAGCCTTGTAAAAGTCTCTGTGAAATCTAACCTTAAAAAATAAATAAATAAATAGCATATATAAAGTGTGCACAAACTATGAATGCACTATATACAATGAACATCTGTGTACATTTGACTAGTTTCGTCAATCATGGTAGGCATTCATGAATAAATATTCACACGTATTTACTCACATATGCTGGCATGCACTAAGGTTTATCCTTGTTATTTATTTAATTTAATCTGCCTTAATGTCTTTTTATAGGATCAGAAACTGAATGTATTGGCCATTTCAAGTTGATATTTTCTTTACTGCGAGTCCATGGAGCTGGAAAGGTTCAGCAGCTTGCACTAGAGGTATCTGAGCATCATTTATTGTAACCTGTTGTAAAAGCCAAACATTTTCTTGAAACTAGACAGAAGAAGAAGAAGAAACTAGACTGTTTTAAAAGAAACTGATCATAAGCATGCATTAACGAGTAAGACAGCAGAGAATTAAGATGGACAAAGATTCCTGTTGTGCAGGTCATGACTTCTGTAGAACTTGGGTCTCTATAAAATGCCCCAGATTATGGTATAGTGATGAGGTGGGGACAATAAGGAGCAGGTACCATAAAGAGGAGTTGGCCTTTGGCACACTCACACACTAACTTATGCAATAATATTAACTAGACAAAACATTTGAAATGTGCAAAGAGTAAGGATTAATTTATTCATTTATTATAGTAAACTTGTCTTGTTAGAGCTTTTACAGCTGGATATCTGACCATGCTAGTTATCTACCTGTTCTTTTTCAAGCCTAAGCAAACTGGGGAATTCAGAAGGTCTTTTCTGAAGTTTTAGTAATTTTAGAAGGCAGCTTTTATATATCTCCCAAGACTAGATACTTTTAAAGTAAGATCCACCTGTAATTGTGGTAAAAAGAAGCATGTTTGATGGTTTTGCCATACCTGCTACATGTACAATTTTAAGTATACATACTCCTATTTTGTTTCACTTTTCATTATGCTACATCATAAAGATCTATAAGCTATGAAATTTACCCCCTTAATTTTTATGGTATACTTGTATACAAACTTTATGACTGTCTTTTATTTGTGACAGGTGGTCAACATTGTCACCAGCAATCAGGAGTGTGTAAATAATATTGCAGAAGCTATGGTACTGTCCAGCTTGTTATCACTCCTGCATTCATTACCAACAAGTAAGTACTGATAAAACATCTGGAACACCAGACTAGGATGCTTCAAACTAAAATGCTGCATATTCAAAGGTGTTACAATATCACTCTCCACATTTTCACTTAGAAAGATTCAGAGACAACAAGTCAGACAACATTTACTGACATTTCATAATTATATATAATAACAGTCTCTACATTTAAAACTCTACAATGAATTAAGTTGACATCTAGTGGTGGACTAGGACAAAGCAATTACCTGTATTTGTTTTATTTCTAGGTCGACAGCTAGTACTTGCAACTCTGTATGCCTTAACATCCAGTACAAAAATCATAAAAGAGGCTATGGCCAAAGGTATGTTGTGGAATACTTTTATTAAATTTTGAACAAGGTCATAAACATGTAACAAATAAGAAAAATTGAGAGGGGAAAGGAGGAGGGATGCAAACATTGGAGAGATATAAGGGAGGAATATATAACATAATTTACAGCCATTTGCTTCATATTCAATAACATAAAGGTAAGTACACTTTACACATAGTTAGATATATTTATATTCAAATCAGCACAGATAAGCTTGGATTTCTGGAGTGTTTTTATAATAATTCCATGAGTCCCATGACATACTATCCTCGGATCTATGAGTTCTAGAATATAGATTTCTTTATATTAATGTTAGTAATAATATAGTAAAATATTTATTAGTAAAAAGAAAGTACACCATGGAGAAATTGAGGTACACTGTTACCACTTTCATGGGAATTAGATGGTTTACAGCAGCAAGGTCCTGCTAATTAATGCACTTGATTAAATAAGTGATCATCGGCTACTGTGACCACCGTATAAAACGAGACATCTTGGCAGTTTGCCTGTCTGGAGCATTCGGGTGTGGGTTAACACAGGCAGAAAAGATTTCCGCAGTAATTTTAGAAGGGTTATAAGGTAGTCTTCAAACAATTTAAAGTCCATCATTCTATAGTGAGAATGAATATTTACAACTGGGAAACATCGAAGACAGTTGCCAATCTTTCCAAGAGTGGACATCCCAGCAAAATCTCCCCAAGGTCACACATGGACTTGGAATTTAGAGTACTTTAGTACTTTAGAGTACTTTTTTTTCACATGGCTGTGTAAAAATAAATTAAAAAAGGGCTTTCTTTTAAATTGCAAACATAACCAGTGTTTGGCCTTGATATTTGTATGTCTCAACAGGGGCTTTAATCTACTTGTTGGATATGTTCTGCAACTCAACTCACCCACAAGTAAGAACACAGACAGCAGAGTTATTTGCCAAAATGATAACCGATAAACTTGTTGGTCCTAAGGTGAGTAATAATATTGATCTGTATAAAGAATGAATTCTAAGTCTTTACATATAACTAGAAAGTGTTGGATTTTTGGACAATGGAATATTTGAATATCTACAATTTTTCTACAACTAATCTTATTATTTATGGGTCTTTTACATGCTGTAAGTGCAGTGATACAGAGTTGTAACAGGAGATGCTATGCATGAAAAGAGAGAGACTGGTGAAAATGTAGTTTGAAGTTGACCTATACTGCTTTTTTGACATTATTTATACCACTTTTACTAGAAAATTAACATCTCCGTGATTGCGCAATATGACTATATTGGTGTATGGGAGTAAACTAAAAAGTTCTCAGGAGGAGGCTATAGATGGCTATTTATATTGTGCTTCGTGTTTAGTATTTTTTTGTTGGAAGAGGACCAGACATCTCTTCCCTCCAAAAACTTGCTTCCTTTGCCCACAGTCTTTAGTGTGGAAGGGAAAATATGTGCACGTAAAATGGACTTATTTGAATCTAATTTGAAATCTTTAAATGCATCAGTGATATGAAATTTTCTTTCCTGTAATTTAATGAACTTTGCTTTTAGTGCCTGACAAAATCATAGGTTCTGCACCATTAAAATCTTAGGTGATCGGGGGATTGGTATAAATCTGACCAACCACTATACCTCTGTCACTGTGAAGAACACTTTTCCTTACTGTTCTACTAAATATTAACCCCCGTAGTGGTAATCCCCAATGTGACTTGGGGTGGATTTTCCATGCAAAAAGCAGTAATCCCAAATCACACTTGGGGTAACTAAAAAGATTAAAAATAAACACTCACCTTGTTCCGTTGTCGTCCCCCGGCGTCCTGCTGGTCCCCGCAGGTCTTCGGGACACGTCCTCTTCTTCCAATCTCCAGCAAGCGAATGCATGGACGATCTTGGCGAGTTATGCCTAAGAATTCTAGGCCTACAATGTAAAATAAATTCCCATGCAAAAAAATGTAACGCTTTTTACGTGGAAATGCGTACAGAATTAGAAAGCTGGGTAGGGGGGTTAATGTCACCAAATGCTTAGAATGATGTTTTGTTTTTTTTTACCCCAAAAAAGTCATACATAAATGATGCCACTACTTCTCTTACCTCTTTAGGAAAGATTTTTTTTGTGGTCATATACTTACAGAATATAGTATATATAATCAATAATTTTGTTATACTTTAGGTCAGAATCGCTTTGATGAAATTTTTACCTGGGGTATTTATGGATGCTATGAGAGATAACCCTGAGGCTGCTGTACATATATTTGAAGGAACCCATGAAAACCCAGAACTAATTTGGAATGATAATTCCAGAGAAAAAGTATCGACCACAGTTCGAGAAATGATGCTAGAGTAAGTAGAAACTAGAGAAATGCTGGTTGGTTGTGTGCATATGATCCTCACGATGGTGGAAATATCATTTTACACTGCTTACATTGAAAGAAAGGATAATTCTCTTTAAACAATTACTTCAATCTGTTTGAGGGCATTGTTATTATTACTAAAGCAGTGCTGTTCACATCATTAAATATACCCTGATCCATTTCTTGAGGTAAAATGGCTGTTACAGTGCTAATCACCAGACGTAATGTTTTGACTTCCCTACCATGCTTTAAGATCATTCTGAGTCATAAGATCTTTGCTCTGCCCATATCAGTTGGTTAGAAAAGTTTTACCTGCCCTCATTTTTGGAATTAGGTTTTGTTTTATTTGGTTTAATACCCACCTAGGGTTATCGAAGTTCTTCAATATCTTGCTTTTACTGTATAGTGAGTTACAGACCCAGAATAGGTTTGCAGAAAACTGCTTCACTTTGTTACTGTTACATTTCCTACATGTTAGTACTGTAGCTAATAAAAAAGCAAAAATGATATGCATGGTTTAAAAATACTGTTCTGTTCTAAGACAGGCATGTAAGTTGTCAAGTTCAGAGGAGATGCAGATGGTGGGCTTCAGCTTTGAAGCTCAGCTGTATGCTTATTTCTAGGTCCAGAACTAATATGCAAAAGAGAAAACCTCTACTTTGGCACTGACTCCATGCTGAGCAACACTGCACACTAGTCAACCTTTTGAGGAATTCATTGGTCTTTCTCTTTGACAGCAGTGTGTTAGATGAAGTCTTTTTAAGCCATATGCTGCACATGATTATAAATAAAATACAAACTTTTGTTTTTGTTTGTTCCCTTCATTTAGGCACTTTAAGCAACAAATAGAAAATCCTGATGCAAACTGGAAGGTGAGTCAATTTTACAAAATAAATAGGAAGTTGTTATGTGGGTCAAACTGGTCAACTTCTTTTCCCCACAAAAACATTTAGGACTTACTTTTTCAAGCTTAAACAATGTTGCGTTATTGCATAATATTTTTTTCATGACTGGAGCTAAAGGTTGTTAGAGCAGAGAAAATAGTGTACTGGTTGACTTGGTTATCTGTGCTCTTAAACTTTTAAGTTAACTGAAAACCTTGGTCCATGTACTGTTGGGCTTTTTAGCCTCCATTTCTATCACTCTGTACCGGGGCTTTCCAACTCCAAGGCGACAAACAGGCCAGAAGTTTCATATACACTTTGTAAACCATACCTTACTAAATGTACTGCTGCCAGTTGGAACAATACTAGAAATCCATATACATGCTTGGAGGATCTCTACTCCTGTTTCGTATTATACAGTAGTCCAAGTGACTTTGGGTCTCTATCCTGGACTACTGGACTCCTGGCAGATGGAGTAATTTCCTTCATTAAAATTTTAATAAAAGCAGATTTTGTGTTGATTGCAAAATATGAAAACATGGTCTTCACATCACGTCTGTAAATAGGGAATATTTCTTGTGACTTTTTAAAAATTCTGCTGTTTACAACTCCCATTTCATATTTTTTAGTTGCCGGATGATTTTTGCATTGCATTCGGAGAAGCAAATGGAGAACTGTCAGTGGGTGGTGTTTTCTTACGAATATTCATTGCACAGCCTGCTTGGGTGCTGCGGAAGCCAAGAGAATTCCTTGTAGCCCTTTTGGAAAAGTTTACAGAATTACTGGAAAAAAACAATGCTCATGTAAGATTCTAAAAAATTGCTAAATGACTTAGTGTGAATAATACCATTAATATACCATATACAGATAGTTCTATGCAGTACTACCGCTTTCCATCTCTATACAGAGTATGTATTCAGTGATAATCTTGCAATTGGAATTTTTTTTGGCTTTAGATGTGTGACTCAAATACATTGCTGAGAAGAGTTAAGAAACTTTTGGTTTGTAAAACAGTCACTATGTAAATAATGTAGCTGCATATTTAGCAGATTCCCAACAGTGTCAGAAAATTGGAGAGTTTATTACATGAATATTATCAGCTCTCCCAGCACGTATACCAAAAATAACTGGTACACATTTCATATAGATTTTATGAATTCAATTTGCATACTGTTTGCATGTAAATATAGAGTGTCCTTACACCAATAACCCTTATAAAGGGTCAAATGTAATATAGAGCACTAACCAAAATCCCTACCTTAATGAAAAAGTCCACAGGTTGAATAATGGAAAGTAGGACGAATTCACACAGACCACAGATATCTTACAGACCTTTTTTTTTATTTTGGATTGCAATCACTTAATGTAATTATGTTTATTATGTTTTTTGTTTTTTGATGGATTATATGGCATATATAATGGAGCTTTTCAGTAGTGAAGTCTGCAGACCTGTTTTTGTTATAATAATTATAAACAGCGGGGAAACTTAACACTGAAATAAAATGGCTTAAATCATATTCATAGTGTAAAAACTGCTGTGTAAATCAATAATCAAATTAAGACATGGCATGGCCACCAAAATACAGTGGTGCTTTAAAGTTTGTGAACCTTTTAAAATTTTCTATTTTTCTATCCTATTTTTATATGAATGTGAACTGAAACAACATCTGATTTCACAACAACAAAGTCCTAAAAGTGGATTCAAATTCTAGTTAAACAAATGAAACAAGAACTATTTTCAATACTTGACCAAATAAGAGATCCAATAACATAACTGTATGTGGCAAAAGTAACACATTGAGCTGGTCTTGATCCCTTAATGTTGGTTGGTTCCCTGCCCTGGACTGCTCACTTTAGGTCTTTCCACAACATTTCAATTGGATTAAGGTCAAGATTTTGACTTGGCCATTCTAGAATATTCACTTTTTTAATCACTCTTTGGTGGAAAGACTTGTGTGTTTGGGATTGTTGTCTTGCTGCATGACTATGACCCGCTGTCTCTTGAGATTCAGCTCATGGACAGATGTCCAGGTCCAAATTAAAACGCTCCCACCACCATGTTTTACAGATAAGGTAAGGTTCTTACATTGGAATACAGCGTTTCTCTTTCTCCAAATGTAAAAATCCAAACTTAATCCAAAAGTTCTATTTTTGCTTCACCCGTCTACAAAACATTGTTTAGTATCCCTAATTAGTATTAGGTTTGTCCACAAACGGTACATGGTCAGCAATATTTGCATAATTTTTGATAAACTAATGAATCAAATATAATTTTATTTAGTCAAGTATTTATTGAAGTATGTTTTCTTCTTTTATTTTTGGAGCTTGAAAATTAGTTAATGTTTTAGGTCACATTTATATAAAATATTGAAAATTTTAAAGGGTTCACAAACTTTCAAGCACCACTGTATATTGTGTTGGACTTTTGGAAATTCACTTAATAATCCTTTACTGTGGTATTATTTATATCAAATGTAAATAATACAATCTTGTATGTAAGAGAATTATCTGCCATAAAGTAAAAAAAAATATATAGGAATTGTAATTATTGTTTTCTTTTAGGGAGAAACTTTAGAAACGGTGACCACTGCAACAGTTTGTCTATTTACTGCACAACCTCAGTTACTGGACCAAGTCCCACCTTTGGGTCATCTACCCAAAATACTCCATGCAATGAGCCACAAGAACAACGCTATTCCAAAGTGTGCAATACGGGTCATCCACACAATGACAGATAATGAGGTATTTGTACACCTGTTCTATAATACATAGAGTATATTCATGATATGTTTGTGGTAATGAATTGTGATTTATTTTTACAGCTTTGTGTTCGATCAATGGCTTCACTTGAGACAATTGGACCTCTGATGTGTGGAATGAAAAAACGTTCAGATATGATAGGATTGGCATGTGAAGCACTTAACAGGATGTTCCAAAGGGAGCAAACTGAGCTTGTAGCACAAGTAAGAAAACCTGTCATTTGAAAAAGTCTATTAAGAAGCCTTTTTAAATTTTTTAGGTTTTTATTCCACTTTCATAAAGAGATTTAGAATTTCCATATTAAAAACTGCCACTGTCTGTCCATCTGCCAGTTCCATGCTGAGCAGATGTTTGTTTTATTCAAACTCTAGTGCAATTGTTTTCAGCTTCATGAATATTTTGTCCAGAACTTTGGAGAATGAATCTGAGCTCCAACAAATTTTGTGGTTGAGTCCTGAACCTACACAGTGTTTCTGTTGAAAGTTTTGCTCTCTTGGCTGTAAAAAATTTTTTTAGTCATAAAATTCCTTCTATATTGTAAAAGAAAAGACATTGGCTGTTTTATATCTAATGCCTCACCGGGTAATTTTAGATTTATCAGGGTAAAAGCTAAATGTAAAAGTATTACACAAAGCCATTAAAAGTACCCGGTACTGTAATCTGCAGCTTTAAAGAGCATGGGAGGAGCAGCAGTAGAAGCTTTTCCAGCAATGCACATGTGCTGAAAGGACTCATGTAGTCAGAAAAGAAGAGAATGATGATCTCATTAGAGTGGTACCACTCCTTCATTGTCCATCCATAGCCTGAAGCTGAGAAAGGACTTCAGATATTTAGAAATTAGTGTCCTGTCTTTTTCGATCACAAGACTGGCAGCCATCTATTGTCTAACATTTTTATCTGCTCATCTTTATTCATATAATTTTAACATATCCATGGTATAGTTCTCTGAACACTTTTTACAAAGGTGAAACTCCTATCTTTTAGGCACTAAAAGTGGAACTGGTTCCATATTTGCTAAAATTACTTGAAGGACAAGGCCTGGAAAACCTAGAAAGTCCAGCAGCTACAAAAGCTCAGATAGTTAAAGCTCTGAAGTCAATGACGCGCAGCCTGCAGTATGGAGAGCAGGTGAGTGACTATGCAGGGAGAATGTGGATGTATACATACCTGATTGGTCACGTAAAAAAGGTTATGCTGTTACTATAATTTAATCAACTTGCCTTTTCTAGGTGAATGAAATCCTGTCTCGATCCTCTGTCTGGAGTGCCTTTAAAGATCAGAAACATGACTTGTTCATTTCTGAATCGCAAACAGCAGGATACCTCACTGGTAAGAGAAATTGGTACTTACCAATTTTTATAGTGAATTAGATTATTTCTAATTTTCTGATAGAAACAAAGAGAAAGGCATAAACCAAATGTAAATACCAATATTTACACTTCCTTAGTAATGATCAGTTATATAAGGAAAATATGTAAACTACAGTTTTATGTTTTTGTATGTTTGTTAAAAAGTTTGCTGCCCACATAATGTCTACTAAAAAGACGAGGAGCACAGAAGTTTAAGCATCCTTGAGTGGAAACCAAGATCTTTGTATATTTGGCATAAATGTCTCTATAATGTTACATTTCAAAAATATTTAAACTATACTAAATTATGTCCCTATTTTTTTGACCACCACCCCCTATCTTCACATGTTAAAAAAAAAAAAAAGTTTTTGGAGAAAGGAAAATTAGCTAGAATACTCATGCCTAGGTAGAAAGCCATAATCCCCCGGCAACAATTATGGAAATGAATACTCCAACTCTCGCTGAGAAAAAGCTCTTGAGCGCTGTGCTGGAGAATCTTCCCATTAGATTTTATGTACTTTGCATTCTGGGGATGGCTTTACCGTCTCCACCATAGAAGCCAGAGGAAATGTAAGAAGAATTTCTTGTTGATATAAACTGCAGACTTAGCATGTTGTGTAGCATAGTAGATGTGCATTCTGAGAAAGTGGATTTGAAAATACCTGTGTGCCAAAACTAACCTAAATGGGCTGGTATCTTAAGTGATAGGTTCTCCTAAAAGCACCAAGGTGTAGTAGTTCACTGTGTTCTAGTGCATGCATCTGTATGCCGACATGTGCATTCAGCTATGGTGGTCTACTTGGAAGAGTGTCTGCAAATGTTCATGCAAAGTCATCTTTTTGTGCTAACTCACTTGAATGTTGCTAGCAGTGAAAGGTTTTAGGTTGTATGCTGTATACTATAATTTCATGTTATCAAAGTATGCATATCCAGTGTTACTATATTTGAATATTGATCGTTATTTATAGAGAACAGGGTACAAGGTAAGTCTTTATGAAATAACATGTAGGATGCACACTCAATTGGAGGGAGTTGTAAAAAATTGAGATGGAACTGCTTCAAGTACTTGTTGGCTGTCCGCTGTTCCGCTATCCTTACCTACACAATCCCTCCACTACTTTTCCTAATCAAGCATTTGCATCCTGTTGTGCATGGTTTACAGTAAAGCACATATTGTGTACATCTAGTGTATGTATTAGAGTAACACAATTTACAATGTGTATAGTCAAATTGGTGACTTCATCTAAGGCTACGTACACACGTCAGATGATTCTCGTCCAACAGTCGCCTCGGGGCTAGTATCTGACAAGAATCTGACGTGTGTATAGTGCTCGTTCGACATCGTTCATGGATTCGTCCTGGTGGATCCACGGATCAAGTGAAGGGGAAGGGAGCGCAGCTGGGTGCCACTCTGTTGTTCTCCTCTCTCCCCTCTCCATAGAACAGAAGGAAGCTGTATGTAGAGCGCTTATTCATCTTTCATGATCCTTTCCAACCACAATTATTGAACATGTGTATGTATGTTTGTAGTTTTTCAGCCTAACTTCTCTTCCAGCTTAGTATGCCATGTTGGAATTAACACACCCTAACACATCCATGCAGAGTGCACTAGGCATGTTGTATTGTGTTACAATGCATGGTGTGTTTTTGACACATTGCTGACCAAAGCCTGTGAAGATGGAGCCTTGCCCACTGCCAGTCAAAAAGAATGTGAGTGAGTTTAGTATCAATAAAAAAAAACTGGAACACAAATCATTTTATCTTTAGTGTTCAGTGTGCTTTGTGACAGCAAGATGTCCTAATCAAGATTTTATGTATTTTCTTTCTTAAAATAAAATATTTAAAATTAATAATGCTGACTGTAAGGTGCACATGCTTTCCTAATTTACATGTGTTTGCTTAATTAAAGAAAACATATGTAGGGGATATAACATGGAATACACCATTGCTGATAAGTAAATGCTAATTCCCAGGTTTGCAGTTAATATCTGAAACATATCTTGGATATCATAGTGAAGTTAAAATAGTGAAGGTAATTTCCAGGTTTGTTTCAAGTCAGCTAGCTATAGCTAAAGGGTAAGCAAGCTGAGGTTAGTATTGGCAGACTACAAGTTCTTTTAGTTCAGATTTCTCCTAAAGTTATTGTGAAGTCACAAATTAGACTAAAAAGTGAATTATATCATCTAATAAACATTGCACTTAGTAATAATTATGGTTATTATTACAGTATGTGTGGGCAGATAACGTGTCAGCTGGCTGACTACATGACTGTAGGCATACTTGTAGCTATGGCTAGTAGGTGAGGAATGCAAACTGACCATCCCAGTAAGGATCTGCTTCCATGTTTTACGTGGTTAAAAGGCAGTTAGCAGGATCATCAAATATTTGCCCTTGACAATTAGATTATTAAAAGCAACTTGTACAAAAATCAACGTAGAGAATTTTATACTTAGGGGTTACATACACTGTAAACTTTAAGAATATCTAATCCTCCTTCTCCAAACCTAAATATATTGGATTTTTTGGGGCCAAACAAAAAGGGTATAGAGATTAAGCTATGCAACAACAAAATAGCAAATTCCGCAGATTGGGATTTCTAGAGGCCTGATAGTATAGAAGAATGATATCCACATTCCGAATTTGCCTTTATAAAGTAATTTTCTAGAATGACCCTTTTAATAAAAGATGGCTCACTAGACTACACAATATGTGCTTTTATTTCTTCACTAGCCAAGTGGAGCAAATCTCTTTTAAGGCCAATTTTTGCTGGAACCCAAATGCATATTGTAATCTTCTTCCTAACCTCTTCCCTGGCTTTTCACTTTTCTTTTCTTCCTTCAGGTGTCTCTCCTTCCCTTCTTACTGGTAGCAGCCCCCTTCACCTCAGAAGTGGGCTTTAGATGCTCTCTTCCAAGCAGCTTGCTAACAGCTGTGTAGCTCTGTATTACCAGGTAGACCATCTTCTGCTGTTTTGCTTGTTGCACCCACTTCATTCCTGCATCTTGTGCTCTTTCCAAAATTCCTGTGAATCCGCATCCTTCTATGTATATGAAGACTTAACCTAAAGCAGACTGTGTCATTGATTATTTAAATTGCATTTTGGTAATAACATGATTTTCAGATTCATTTTCATAATTGTACCATCATATGTTGATATTAAAGCTAGACTCTGGGAAGATACAGCGAAAAGAATGCAGTAATATAGTCATTAAAAACATTTATATGTACTTGTACACTCTATTGGTGTACATACCAGATATCTTTATATCTGCTTATTACATTTTCCTGCATGCAAGACTTTGTGAGGAAGGGACAACAGCTAGGAGCCCATTAGGCTCCTCTAAGTAAGCGTTAGTGTATGTGGTTGTCTGGCTACAAGATAAGGTTCACCATGTTTTAAGGGAAATGCATTTCAGATTTACTTTTACATTGACATGTATAGAGAAAGATCATGCAATGCATTGTGAAAGCAACAACAAACACACCATGAAATCCATTTGACAATTCAAACACTCCAAATGTTTTGAAAGCTAAACAAAACTTAGCTGTGTACAGTGACCCCACACAGGGAACATGCTGTTCGAACAGCTAAAGGAATGTGTGAATATACCCTTAATGTCCTAACAGCAGACTGGGAGGTATATTCTGGACTAAGCTGTATTGTAAAGTGTGTAAAAAAAAAAAAAAAAATTACAAGTAATTTCTTTTAGATTTGAGTGGAGTGGGGAAAGGGTAGATCCTTTGCCAAGTTTTTAATATTTTCTTTGTCGCTGTAATTGGAAAATTCGCCCTTGATGACCATGGTGTAAAGCTCTGTATTCATCAATCATGTCATCGAGACAAAGTTTAGAAAAATCAGAATTTTTAGGGCCCATCCAATTATTTACAGTAACACACCATTTGGTGACTTCCCAGTACCCCTGCATCGCAACACAGTGCAGTACACTGTCATGCACCATGGTGGGGTGTGTTGTGCACTACACTACCAAACAACGCTGCATGCAAAATCTTTCCTTCATTGTGATGTGCTGGGCTGCTCAAATGCAAGCTGCATTTATGTACTTGCCTTTAAACTGGGCTGGTTCGAATGGGCACTTGAGAGTTGTCATCAGATCAAGAGGGATGGATAACTCTACCTGTGGACACTGACTCCCTTGTGTAACTTTTTCTTGGGGCTACAAAAACACATCAGGGCTGATATCCGGCGAGAATCTGAAGTGTACATTGGTGGTCCAATGCTGTTCATGGATCCGTCCTGACAGGTCCACTAACAACTAACCATAATGCAAAAGAAGGAGAGCGCAGCGGGGTGCCGCTCACTCGTTAACCCCCTCCATAGAAGATAACAACGATGTACAGTTCATTCATCTTTCAGACTTTTGTCTTTGGAAAGGGTTGCAAAAAATCTATTCCAACGACAAAAGTCTAACCCGTGTACATAGTGGCAACAATTTCTTATGCACTGTAAAAGAGTTAAAGCTTTGGACAACATTTACAGTTACTGTATAATTAATAAACAGGACTTATACCAAGTTGGACTTATTCCAAAGCGCACTTATACCGAGGTACCACTGTGTGTGTGTGTGTGTGTGTGTGTGTGTGTGTGTGTGTGTATATATATATAAAATCTTTTATTTATATTATGTGGATGGCTATTTATTAAGGACAGGAAGAAACAAAAACAATAAAAGCACAATCACCATGACATGGGTTGGTATAGGTTAATCAATGTCCCCATATTTTAAAAACAAGTTTACAACACTTTGTATAGCACATCATTTTCAGTTGCATCTCTCAGTGACATTTGTGATTTGGATGCAGCCTGAAGTCATCATTTTTGGAATAAAAGACAGCCTTCACCCTGCAGATTATTATTTTTTTTATCTGTGGTACCGTCTAATAATAATTTAACTGACAAAATCAAAAGTACTCATGTATACGCCTATAATTTTTTATTTATTTTTTTAAAAGGAAAATTATGTACTTACAGTAGGTATGCACAGTTAACCATGCTATCATTGTTAAATATGACCATCTATATATTGGTGGCCTAGAAAAGAAAAACTCATGTTTAAATAAAATATATGTGTATAGTTATTGACTTTTTTTTTTTAATTTCTGTTGTCTTAGGACCTGGCGTTGCTGGCTACCTTACTGCAGGGTCTTCAGCAAATGTTATGCCCAATGTGCCACCACCAGTGGACCATGAAGCAGGAGATCTTGGATAGCCCGCAAAGAATTTAAACCAATGAGGATGCAAACAGACCTAATCTCTAATTATTGCACGAGGGATTGCGCCACAAGTTTATCCCTCTTCCCCCCCAGGGTTGATTGAAAGGACTTTATTTTCTGCCTTCCTTGTTTTACAAAGAAAATTGTTATTCCTTTTTGTAATAAATATATTTTTATTTAGGGATAAAGAAATAAATACATCTGGGATGTGTGATTCTGACATAGCATCACTATGTATCATAAACTTTGAAAGCACTCTGTGATCAGCTGTCTGGTTACATATAATTTTTGTCGTCTCCTTTTTTTTTTTTTTTTTTTTTTATCCAAGCACATTCTATTCCTTTTGAATTTGTTTACAAGACTGTGAATCAATATAATAATCTCCCTCTGTTCTAAGTTTTATATTCCATGCATTAGCAAACTGCGGGTTAGAAGGAAGACACATCTAAAGGGCATTCTGTTTCTGTTTTCTGCCATGTTTGTCGTGGTTGGGCTCACTGAACAGTACCAGTTTCTGACAGTGTTCAACGTCATTATTTGTGTCCTTTTACTGTTTATTAACACTATCCTTTCCAGAATGGGAAGAAAAGGATATTCCCATGTACAGCATAGCTTTACCAAATAATAAAAAAAGTAAATATAAAAATGTCAGCCTGTTATGTAAGAACCTAGTGTAATAGTGACATGATGCCTACAATATTATCCAGTATATACAGCTTTCTATGAATGTACATTATACAGATCATTCATCCGTGTACATAAAATTTTAAGAAAATAAAGGGAATTGACAACCTTCTTAATGTAATTTCTGTCACACGCTGCAAAACCTTAACGTGTTTAATTTATTGGCTTCATCCTAAACAGGAATGCTCAGCATGCTGTTTTTTTTTTCTTTTTTTCTTTTTTATATATTGTATTTTACGCGACCAGTGCAATCCAATTTCTTGGGGATTTGGGAGGCAAGGTGCACATTGAAGCAAAAATCCGAAATACAGTAATGGAGTGAAATGTTTTTTGGTGGAGTTGTAGTTATTATACATACAGAAAATTCCACACTGACACTATCACAAACCGCAAACACAAAATTTAAAAAAAGCAATGGAAAGGCCAATAAATCCCATCATTTCATGAATGTGAAGCTGGTCATTTGTTGCCAGGGTAAGGGTAACAAAGAGGTTTCCTTTTAGCCTTTGTGAAATTACTTCCTTGCTAGGTAACCCGGCGACATGCTTCCCCATTGCTAGTGATAGTGGCTTTGCAGTATTGGGGCCAGCAAAGGATGATTTTACAGAGGTGGAAAGGTGTTTGACAACCCAGCTGTGCCTTTAAATAATGTGTAAATCTCCTATCCCACAAACTTCAGTTTTGCAAAATGAAATGCTTTTTCAGCACATTTGAACACAAACACCTTGGTGATCACCCTATGATTCAACTGAATTTTTATTAAAAAAAAATCTCTGCAATTAAAGCCCACCACATTGCCTTGAATGAGCTTGGTCTAATCTTAGTAAAAAAAAAAAAAAAAAAAAGCTATTTACTGTTCTTATTTATATCTGAATATTAAAACATAGAGCTCATATAGAAAGCAGCAGTACGGCAGTAATGTTTGGGAGGGGATGTACATTAAAAATGTGTGTTCTGCTACTTTGCATGCAATGGTTTAAGGAAAGCCCTGACATTGTAGGAGAACCAGTTATTTGACATAAAACATTTGTGACTGGTTCCCTTTGTTTGTTGCTATGTGTTATGTGGTATTTGGTGTTTTGCTGCTTGTACTGATCCTTTAATTAGTCTATAGATGTTCAACAACCAATAACTGATCTAGAAAGGATTGGACAACAATGATTCTTCATATGGAACGCCTATGCACATCCAATACATCATCCCACATTGGCAAGTCAAAATGGCTGAAGAACAAAGAGTATCCAAACTTCACAATACTAGAGTTGAATGAATTTGCAGACTTTAGTTTATCTCTTGTCAGAGTAATTAAGGTAATATTAGCACCAATTTGGGATGTTTCTGAGACAATTTAAAATGTATTCAATGGTGTGGCTGACCACAATGTAACCTACATTTGACCTGCTTCAGGTGGGTATTGGATTGTTATAAACTAGCATGGGAATTCAAAAGGTTGTTGACACATTCCACTGGTCATCTAGGAATCGGTATGCTCAATTTGTTTAAAGGTTAAAAAATTGGCAAGAGCAAAGTTACAAATGAGCATGCTAAACTAAAGGAGCTGAAGAAACAAGTATAATATATAAACTCAAAGTGAATCCCACTACCAGATTTCTATCCGAAAAATCCTGCCTCAAAGAAGATTGCTGCTCCTGTGCACTATTTAGCTAACCCATGGTGCCTTGTAAATTCTTGTCTTGTTTTAAATAATTACTTAGCATAAAAGTGGGATAGATGCGTGGTTATCTAAAAGTACAGGATTCTGCTAACCTCAAAAATGGTATTGGTAGAAAAGGAGGAGTTTTGTTTCTGGCAAATATATTTATTAGTTATCACAACATTACATTAAATGTTAGAGCGATAAGCCAACCTAACATCAAGGTAAGTGGTGACAAATATGCTTTACATATCCTGTTCATTATTGGGAGTCAACTTGATACCTAGATAGAGTTTTCCTATAAAGAACTGTCAATATTGTACCACATTAATGAAAAATAAAGGTCTCAGTCCTGACACTTTCGCCCTGTGGACTTCCTCGGGATTGTGAGCGCCCACAAGCAACTAAAGGGTTTAGGTATCTTGCATTAAGAAAAACTGTCTAGTCATGGATGTAAGGAGGAAGAAGAAGTCATTGAGATTAATAAACCTAGCTGAAGAAAGAACAATGTGTAACAGACACATTTTGAATAAATCTCAAAATAGCAGAGCGTCAGATCCCTGGTGCTAGTGGAACTGGAATCGAGAAAAGGACGCCAAGAGCCCTCACAATCCCCTGAAAACCTGCCAGGACTGAGACCTTCCTTTTGAACCAATGTGTTACAGTTTTGACACATGGTTCTTTATAGGAAACTTGTCCATTATCATTACACAGTATTTATATAGTGCTGACATGTTACACAGCACTTTACAAAGTCCACAGTCATATCACTAACTGTCCCTACCTTGATCATATGTTAATGTCTATTATTCTTTAATACAGTCCTAGGTCAATTTTGGGAGGAATTCAACCTAACTGCATGTTTTTGGAATGTGTGCAGAAACCCATGCAAACACAGGGAGAACCGCAAACTCCATGCAGATATTGTCCTGGATGAGATTCAAACCTGGTACCCAGTGCTGTAAAGGCTAGAGTGCTAACCACTGAGCCACCATGCTGCCCTAGCAATCACATTGACTCCCAATAGTGAATGGGATCATCTTTGATATGTAAAGCATATTTGTAATCACTTACTAGATGTTAAGGTGGCTTATCGCTCTAACATTTAATGTAATTTTATGATAACTATTAATTTTAATTTATTATTTTTTCTATTATTGTAATGACCACAATGGATAGATCTACACTGTTGCACTGTGTTTATTTAAATTGGCTGCCTACGGCTTCATACAATCGTCCGATAATTGTTAACAAAAAAAGTGAACGACTGGCCAATGACACAGATAAATGAGGAATGTCGCTGGAAACAAAAGACTGCCCCGGCAGATCAGATTGGGCGACAATCTATTGTGTGTACAGTCGTGACCGTGGATTGTTCTGCGGTACACTTTCTCTGGTACACATCACTTCCTGCATCGTTCAAACAAACGTATTTAGTGTGTGTACATTATTGGTAGATTATATTTGAACGGTTGTATGGGTACAGCATGTACCCTACTCAGGCAATTGGAACCCCCACAGGGACCCCAATCTAGTTCAGCAGCGGCCCACTGTTGGCTATATCTGCCTTTGCTTGTGTTACAATGCTTTGTGATGCTCTGCAGTGCAGATCTATTTCTAGTGTGCATTTTTATGCAGACATCACAACACAGTATGTACATTGTGGCACCATTCTAAGGTAAACAGTTCAGGAAACTAACAGACCTTATGTGTACTTGTATCAGGTCATTAATTTATAACATTGTATTACTGCGTGCTTAAACATTGTAATACACAAGTGTCATCTCTATCATCCTTGTAGTATACACAGGCTATTAGCCCCACCCACTCCCACAGCATGTGACCGCCCACTCTGCTGGATCAGCTAATCACAGCTTTCGTCTCGTGAGCACGGTATGAATTGTAATTCGCGCTGCTATTGGTGGGTTGGTGTACCTTGGCGGGTCTGAACGAAGCCGGGAAGTGTGGAGATTGTACAATACGGAGCTGTCCGGTGACAGGAAATATTGGGGCCGCATTAGCTTGTGGTGATAAGGTACGGGCAGTACATAGGCTTATTATTATTATAAGACTGCATACACTCTCACAGGACTCCTGACTAAAAAGAACACCTCATGAGGGGAAGCGGAGGGCTCTATGGACAAGGGCTGTCTGCTCTGCTTTGGCCTGACTCCTTAAAGTCCCTGACCTGATAACATTTGTATCCTCCAGTCATTTATGTATGTATATATGCAGCCAGGCACTCTGCATTTCCCAAGTAACCTATTGGTAATGACCCTTCCCTGGCCTACTGCAATAACAATAATGTGACATGAGATAATTATTTAATATTATTAAACAGAATTTTTATAGCGCCAATATATTATGCAGCGCTGTACATTATTAAATAGGGGTTGCAAATGATGAAAAGATATGTCGTGGTGGGAAGTAGTGACGGTTTCAAAAGACAGAAGAAGATGGGTAGGCAAGTTTAAAAAAATAATGAGTTTTTAGTGCTCTTTTAAATGAGATAATCTGTTTCATGTACACACCCCAATTATTTGTTGCCATTGGTGATGTCTGTCTATTATTTCCTGTAATTGTACTTATATCAGCACTCCAGGCAGATAGAAAGCTCCGTATCCATGAATATGTACTTGTCAGTGCCCCTTGTAATCCCTGTACAGCAAAGCTCAGACCAGGAGAGGTAGAAGCCGCACAATGACCTATTCAGGTTCACTTTAGAGCTTACTGATTGGAGGAGAGAGCCAAGCAAGATGAGTTTATTGGCTGAGAATAGTAGGAGCTTTATATGTTGGTGAATTGCAGCAAAGAAAAATATGTTATTCATCTGCATATTTAAAGATTTGTCAGCATTAGGCTTCACCTAAAGGCTCCTCTAGAACAGTCTAAACAAGTCCTGAAAACATTTAATATGTGACCAAAAAACTTCCCTGCTAGGCACTGTAGCTCCTAGTGGGAGGGATTTAGCAATATAAACAGAGCTGTCAATGCCATCAGCCACACCCCCTGCAACATTTCCCCCATGACAGTGGTAACTTTGCTTTGAATTCAGGTGTAAGCAGTCTTGTTTATACCCCATTAAAAGAAACATATTAGACAGTCTTCAGTGGGCAGGATCAACAGGTATTTGTGGGACTTTGAAAGGCGACTTGGGGTTCATTCATTTGTATACGTATGCTTGTGCATGTCGGCCACATCGGGGCAGCTCATGTTTTAACACTCTGCAGCAGTCCATAGGATCTGTGCTGCTATCCTGAACACATTGCTAAGAGCTTTGCATAACCTGCTAACAGCAGTTACTAATCAGTGGAGCCGCCAATCAAATACATCGACTGGTCATGTGACCTGGTTCATCTCTTTTTTTTTTTTCCAATAATTTTAAAGATCCATAAAAAAGTGAAGGGTAAAACATAATTCTGGTATAATAACATACTTATTTTATGTTTTCCTAGTGAGTAAGTACGTATTGCTCCTGTCTGCACCCATCAGAGTGACATATTACATCTTTGGACAGTCAGGTATGTCAGACTTCACCTCCTGGGCCTTTGTTTAGTTAAATTATGGTGTTTTCCTTTAAAAATGTATACAGATAGTCCCCAGGTTAGGACTCCTTCTGGATACAAATGGGGCTTAGGGGGCAGTTTGCATGACTTGCAGAAGAAATCTTGCTAAACACAGCTGAGGTTGTGGGTGATTTTAGAGGGGTGAGCTCTTTCTGCAGTCCTTTGTAACTCTTTAATGACCAAGACAAACTTTGCAGCTGTTTCTTTTTGCATATCAAAGTACAGCTTTTTTTTTTTTTGCTTTATTTGTGATTAATTTACAGTTAGGATTTTATACAGTAACTTACACCATGCTGCCTAATAATATGTTAGGACAACATCTGTCCTAATTGCATTTGTTAAAATAATGTACATGTTCTGATTTACATACAAATTCAACTGAAGAACAAACCTACAGTCCCTATCTCATATGTAACCCAGGGGACTACCTGTATCAGTTTCCAATATCTGTGAATGAGCTGATCATGCTTTTCACAAGGTAACACTGCTTATGTATTTTGTCATCATATGCTTAGTTAGAATTGCTCAGGTTTGTGTTAAAAAAGTAAAATATTTAACCCTAATATTTTGCTTTTTGGAGCCTGGCAGCGGATTTCCTGACCGTTTAATCACATTTACCGCTGAACCACCAAAAGCTTGGGAACACATAGAATATTATCTTCAGTTCACCAGTCACCACCATACTTACCAGAATAACTTCATCATAACTGGAAGCATTGGTTGAAATTTACTGCAATGATATCCTAGAAGCATATTCACCTACATTTATTGGATACTAACCTATATTATATTGATTTTGAACTACCCAATAGCCACAGTGTGCCTGAGACATTGGGATACTGAATAATATGACATAAGAGATCTCACCTCCTGATACATTTTGATAATATATAAATATACATAGTTCTCCCCAGAGGGTTTTAGCCGGTTGCTCCGCCTGGCTGCTTTGAATACCCGGCCCAGCTCTCGGCAGCTCCCATCCTCTGCACAGATCTCAGTGAGGCTGCTCTGTGCTCTGCGTCATCTGTTCAGAGGATTGCTGCTGATGAGAGGTGAGCACACACAGTTCAGCCTTCATGTGAAGGGGACACAGGCAGCCCCGCCCCCATCTCATAGCACGAGCTCGAAGCTTTTACACTCACATAGCGATCACACTGCGCTGCCGATGACATTACACACTGCGGATAAACGTCACAGACTGTTTTTATATCGAATATGGACAGTGATGAGAGGGGGTCACTGTCTGTCTTGTCCCCATCTGATATCACATGCATGATGCTATTAAAGCATTGCCACATTTTTAACATTATATTAAAGAGTGACTTTCTCTGTTTTATAATGGGAATTTCATTATGTATTATGTAATAAAAAAAAAAAAACTTTTGTGGAGAGGACCTCTCCCCTTCAGTCTTCACCTCCATTTCGGTAAAGACCGAAGGGGAAATCCGCAGCCTCCTGGGATATTTGTGTCACATATCCCAAAAGGCTCAGCACTGCTCCTTGTGTGCATGCACCTTCAGAGGATTTATTATAATGTAAGAAAAAGTGTTCAATCTAATGCATGCGCAGTGCAAGGCAGCATGGGACGTACAAGTGAGCATCAGAGAGAAGGTGGAAGCTGAGCCAGCATGGGCCTGCTGGGCTAATTTTGTAAAAGAATCAAGTGAAAAAAAAATGTTTTCACAAAAGTTCACTTTAACTAAATATAGACACAGGAGCACATCTGAAGTATGGCTGAATTCACACCGGCAGTAAGGTTACATTTGTCCATTCCTCATGCCAGGAACCACTGCTGCTTAAAAAACTTCTAGCTCTGAAAAAGCCCAGCACTTACCACCTGTTATCAATCCTCGGTGCCTAGAATTTACCGCCTGTTACCAATCCTAGGTGCCCAGCACTTACCGCTTGTTACCAATCCTTGGTGCCTAGCACTTACTGCCTGTTAACAATCCTAGATGCCCAGCACTTACCGCCTGTTACCAATCCTAGTTGCCCAGCACTTATGGCCCGTTACCAATCCTAGGTGCCCAGCACTTACCGCCTGTTACCAATCCTAGGTGCCTAGCACTTACCGCCTGTTATCAATCCTAGGGGCCTAGCAGTTGCCAGAAGTCACTCAGAAGGGGTAAATGTTTATGCTGCTAATATGAGCTAAGCCTAACTTGTTACACCACATTCATTATACTATTACACTACTACAAGGGATTACACTCTTAAAACTTAGAACACTAGTAACATGGGCCACAATACACGGCATAGGACAGTTGTGGCAAAATACATAGAATAGATAAATTGGATATACTAACGGGGCAGGCATTACAAAGTTGTAACAAATAATTGGGAGAAGGTAGAAAACTGAAACAATAAGAGGTTACTGGATACCCATGGCATAAACAACTGGGAGCAGTAAATTTGCCGTGTTTTGCCACACCCCCTTTTTGCCCCCTGGCTGAAAAAAATTTCTGGGGAGAACACTGATATATCCCTAATCTCTACAATAATCAGAATATTGATCCTATTCTAGTTTACTCATCTTGGAATCTTCTTTATGCACTTTCTTCCAATATATATGCGCAGTCAGACCTTAGAAAATTACTTGACTATTAATCCGCCCAGGATGTACTGACTCAGCTGTCCCTTACATAGTATTGTACATTCTGATTTCATATGCAGCATTGATCTCAACTGTCCCCTGAGGAAGCCAAAAGGCGAAATGCGTCGGGCACCTTGAGATATCTTTTTTACCAGCAAAATAGTAATTAAGACAACCTTGTACAATATTTAGCATATGTTTGCAGAATATATTTTATTGCCATTTGTTTTCACATTCTATTATAGCACTTTTTGGTGTAAAATAGTTGGTCTTTGTTAGTTTTAGGACCACATAATAACTGTTCACAACAATATACACAAACATCACATTGCCTATAAAAGCCCGTGTGTCTTTATCCTTCCCTAAATATAAAATATTTAGCAATTACAGCATTGTTTATAAATACCAGCTTTCATGTATGTTTTATAAACTATCAGATGATTCTGGTCGGTTTAGTATCTGATGATAATCTGGCTTGTGTACAGCGAGAGGGGAGGGGGGAGAACGAGCTGCACCCTGCTGCTCTCTCTCCCAATCACTTGTATTGCAGAGGTTCATCGTTCATGGATCCGCCAGGATAGACTACAATACAAGTCAACAGGAGAGAGAACAGCAGAGTGCCGCTCGCTCTCCCCTCTCCATAGAGCAGCACAGTGGTGTATGTACAGTGCTCGTTCATTCATCTTTCAGTGAACAATCCTTTCCAATGACAAAAGTCTTAACGTGTGTATGCAGCCTTAGATATGATTAATTATTTCTGTTTTGTTATCCTGTTATCCATTTTGTTTTCTTTCTGCGCTTTTCTTTATTAGTTTAATATGGCGGAAGGTGAAAATGATCCGTTTCATGTGAAGTTTGTAAATTCACCTGGAAATACGAAGTTCTTCCATGAAGCCTATGCGGTAAGATTTCCAGATCATGATCACATTACAAAGTGAAATTAGAAGGTGCCCATTACATTATTAAGGATTATGTCTTGTGGCATCTTACTTGAATTTGTTAATTTAGGCTAAATGATGAAATGACGAGAAAGGTTTACAAGGATGTTTCGTCTAATCATTCCCGTACTTTTGCCCGTGATGTTTTGCAAGCTAAATGACATGCACATTATTTGGTTTTATTTATTTGTACAGGAAAGTAAGGCATTTCAGTCGGGTGAATATCTACTGTTTATTGAGGAAAATGAGGCCCTTGCTTTAAAAGAAAAAGACAATTGCCTTTATGTATGTGATCCCTTTAGTGGTGCTGCCTTCAACCATCTAAAAAAGGTTTGTTTTATCTGCATATTGTATTTGTGTATGTATGTCCGATTTATAAAGCCTGTAAAAGTAGCTCTTTTTTTGGAATGCATGGACACAGACAACATGTTTATTATGTGGTAATGAAGCTTAGTTCTTGTCACAGTTCTAGCTAGCATGAGGTTGGTTTATGAGTTGGCAAGCCTCTGTTGTTCCCTGCCTTTTTTTGTCAAAAAAAATCCTAAAATAGATTTTTTTTTTTTTTAAATCTATCTTTGGTTTACGTTGTAGTTGCTGCTCAGAATGGTAGAAGCCATCTGTACCAAAAGCTTCTCTTTTCTCTCTGTGCACCCCCCCCCCCCACCAACTTTACAAGAACAGCTCTATCTCACTGAGATTAGCATTAGATAATGGCTGGTTCGATACCTACCTCAGGATCAAGTGATCCCTCTGCTCCTGTCAGGTGGCACCCCACCAGCAACTCGTCTGTCATTTGCAAAGCACGCTAGTTCTTAAGAAAGGAAAAAAAGCATCTGGCAGCAGTGAGCGGTACTGGTACCACACAGTTCTGTCCCCATTTATTTTTTTCTGGGGCTGCATGGGAAGGAACTAGTTGTAGTGTCTCCCCTGATGCAGTGGTTCTCTGGCATGAGGAAGCGGTAACTGCACCACAGACTTGGCCAGTCTGAATATAGCCTAGGAATTTTTTACCAAGATCCACTGTGTTCTTCTCCCTGGCTTAACCAGTTTTTTTGCACATTTTGTGTGTGGATCTCCAATCTAAAAAAATTAAGTATCTGTGTGAAATAACAATTCTTTACAAGGATCATTAGGAGAGAATGCAGAATATGACTTTTTAAAAGTGGACCTAATCTTAACATTTTCACGTTACATAAAAGGATAGACAACCCTTTATGTAAAGGAAAAAATAATTATTTTTTTTAAGTGCAACACGCTTTTAGAAAAAAAAAAAGTGCAGCACCTCCCCTTTCAGTCTTAATCACCACGGTGAACAAGACTGAATGGGAGCCCTGAGCCTCTCAGGATACTTACGTCACACTTCCTGGGAGGCTTTGGGTGCTACTTCGGTGCATATATAATCTTGGACATGCTCAGAAGGGTAATTTTTTCTATTAAGGGAAAGAGATGCCGATCTCACGCAAGCGCAGTTAGATCAGGTGTTTTTTTTCACCCTTAACAGTGGGCTATGTCACCTGATTTCGCACCTGCGATGACGTGACGGTGACATGCCGAGAAGACTGAAGATGTCGGCGCCAGGACAAAGTTGAATTCCAGGACGACGCGGGACCGGATTGTGGAAAGGACCAGCGCCATCGAGGGATCTGCAGGATTAAAGGTAATTGTATTTTTTTTGTTTTCAGTTTAGTTCCACTTTAAGTCTCCTATCTTACCAGTAGCACATGAAGTCTTTATGCTGCAATAGCTGTGGTGAGATTGCTCACATCATGGGCATACTAGTTTAGGGTCCCTAGCTAGACCCCACAAATAAACGTGGACAGGAGCACCAGACTACTTGGAGTCTTCAGTTTTGTCCAGTAGTATCTAATATTGCCATCATGCTTCAGGTGCCAAAATAACTTTGCCTTCTTCAGGTTACAGCGATAGAACAAAAAAAAAATTCATTGGAAGATAACTTGCATCGTAAAAAAAAAAACAAATTTACATTGGTTCCATAACACATTGGCTTTATTAGTCACTGTTGGACTATACTCTTAATTTTCATATCTGGTTGTCAGGGTTCCAAGCATCATTCTCATTTTTTTTATTTCATCTATTCTTCTAGATGAGTTTTATTATATGGTCTTTATCTTTCCGTTTTCCTATACGGTAGTTGGGATAATTTGGAAAATCTGGTTACTGTGGACAACCCAGAATGAATGAGAATATTTTTGCCTTAGACCAACTGATGTATTTTATGTTCGATATTTATAACAGATGCAAATTCCCCCAATCTTAATAACAAACAACGAGAAGTAGTTATAAGAATATAGTAGGAATAGGGTTTTCATTCTTAAGAGTGAGCAATTGACTCTATTCCACATATATTGTACAATATTCCATCTGTGTCTCCCCTAGAATATACAATTTTTTACTCCACGCCAAAAAAATTGAAGCCACAACATAGAAAACTGTTTCTGTCTGTCTGTGATGTATATAGTTGTTTTTGTCTTCAAATTTGTTTTAAATATTTATTTTTTAGCTTGGTTGTAGAATAGTTGGACCCCAAGTTGTAATATTCTGCATGAAGTTTCAGAAGTGTGTTCCACGAGCAGAGCTACCTGTCTTTAATATGTCAATGGCTGATGTCATCATTTCATGCACAAGCCTTGATAAAGATACCAGGGTAAGCCTCAACTTTAGAACCTGTTAAGTTTACACTTTGCACAGAAAAATAGTCTTCTAGGAAATAACTATGTATGTCTGTTGTTACTAACAGCCCAAAAAGGGGATGAATAAATATTTCATTGTTTTTTTCTAGGAAGAGGTTCATCACTATGTCCAGTTAATGGGAGGACATGTCTTTCGAAGTTTTAATGCTTCAGTCACCCACCTGATTGCTGGTGAGGTGGGCAGCAAGAAATACCTTGTGGCTGCCAGTCGCCAGAAACCCATCCTTCTCCCCTCATGGGTGATGGCTCTGTGGGAAAAGTCACAGCAGAGGTAGGCATATGAGGAAGAATGTTATGTTGTTTTGATAGACCTGCAGTTCATTATACCCTGCTTATGTTTGTTTGCTCTTTTTTATTTTAAGGATAATTAGCTACACGGATGTGGACATGGAGCAATATTTATGTCCAGTTTTTCTAGGTTGCACCATCTGTGTAACTGGATTAAACAGTCTGGATAGGAAAGAGGTCCAGAGAATAACCTGTTTACATGGAGGACAGTATACAGGTCAGCTTAAAATGAATGAATCTACACATCTTATTGTGCAAGAGGCAAAAGGTAATATGCTCTGCTTTTCAGTATGTTTGTGTTAATGAAATCCTTGGCACTAACACATTTTGCACTCATAATTTACTAGACTATAGGACATTTTATAGGAAAATTTGCATAATTTGGACTGCGTAAATAATAATAGATACATATCTAATATATATATATATCTAATATATATATATATATATATATATATATATATATCTAATATATAATATTTAAAATGGATATGTGTGTGCTTAATCTTTTCTTTTATTCTTTTTGTTTTGTTTATGCAATCAATGTGGTCAGTTGCTCTATAATTATGAGTTGTTCCTCATGTGTTCCTTATTTAAAATGTTACGTCTGATACCTTGTATAGCTTGTGTTTTGCCCATTACTCGAACATGACTAAAGTTAATATTTTCTACAGGTCAGAAATATGAATGTGCAAAGAAATGGAACGTGCACTGTGTTTCAATTCAGTGGTTCTATGACAGCATTGAAAAAGGTTTCTGTCAGGATGAAAGCATGTATAAGTTAGAACTTTTACCATCAGCAAAAATGCCAGAGACATCCACTCCAACTAGAATCAGTCACAAACCTGATAGTAAGTATAAATTTAATGTGTATTTTTACCAAAGGCAGGGACACCTGTCCTCCTTAATACTCCCATACTAATCTTATATAAAACCCCCTACAACAGCTACTTTCCATACCTTGATAGTATATTTGCAGCCTTCTACTATATTCAGGGTGTCTCCAGCAGGTACCTTCTACAAAATAAGTTCTAGTATAGTTGTATCAGAGCCAACTCCAAGAAAGCTCATGTTAGTTTAAAGGTACAGTTGTCATTTTTTTTAAACTGGATTTTACTAGGAATTTTCATAAACAATAACAGAAAAAACAGAGAAAGGACAAGATATAAACATCAACATAGTGTACAGTATATCAGATAATCAAAAAGGATCATACGGATAACATATTTAAAAAATAGCCGCAAAATGTAAACTAAACAGTATAATCCCATATGGTGAGAAAGTAAAAGATGAATGTCCAGTATACATAAAACATTAACAAAAAATAAACAGGACAATAAGGAAGGGGGGGGGGGGGTGTCACCAGAATGATGATTCATAAGGAGCTCACATAGTCAAATCAACACTTTAAACCTGTAAATGGGCATAATGGACATCCCAAGATTCCCAGACCTGTTCAAACTTAGCAATATTATTTCTGAGGAGAGCGGTAAGATATTCCATCAAATGGACCTCCTGGACAGGATCATGTAAGTCTTGCAAAGAGGGGGGCTGTGTGGATTTCCACTTGGCCGGGATTAAGGTACGGGCCGCTACCAAAATATGTGTGATAAGCTTAGATGTGGGTTTCGGGGGGCCCGTGAATGGCAATGCCAGTAGATGGTGGAGTGGGTCAAGGGAGAACCGCTGCTTGGTCACTTCTGTGATTAGCTTATTAACCCTGTCCCAATAGCTATAAATAGTGGGACAGAACCAGAAAATGTGCTCCAGTGTCCCACGCTAGGATCCACATCTCCAGCTGGAAACGGCCTGTGCAGCATATCCGGCGTTTGGTACCACCGGAACAAAATTTTGTACAAGTTTTCTTTGTAAAGTGTGCATATGGAGCTTTTATTGGCCACCTCCCAGAGCTTGGACCATTCATCTCCGTCTAGGGCACGACCCAAAATGGCTTCCCAGGTGCCCATATAGGCAAATTTGCCAGAAGCCCCCAGGGCAAACACATTAGAGTAGGTGATAAATGGAGGAAGTATGCAAGAATGCAAAAAAGGATGTTTGTGGGAGGTCAAATTTGTCTTGTAATTCCTGAAAGGAGAGTAGTCTTTTCTCCACCGGGTGTAAAATATGCCTAATATGAAACACCCCCCTTTCCCTCCATGAAAGCCACATATTTCTAGGTAAACTATTGGGTAGCGAAGGGGTGTGTATAATGGATGTAAGTATAGAGGCTTGGGAGGAGAGACCATACTTAGTCCTATACGCTCTCCATATATTCCTCACAAACACCATCAGGGAAAGCAGGTCTGTACCCGTAAATAACATGGAGGAGCTCCATAACAATACATTAGGGTGAAGTGGGGCAATCTAAGCTTCCTCTAATTCTCGGCATACACTGGGAGAGGATAACATAGTCCATAAGGGCAAGTAGCAAAGGTGAGTTGCTACATAATATATACCCAGGTCTGATGTCCCAAGACCCCCCAATCCTTGGGTGTAGAGACCACTGATCTGGATAATCTGTGTCGCTTGCCCAAATAAAATTCAGAAAACCAGCCTGCAACTTTTCCAAGTCAAAATCGGGAGCCGGACTGGGATAGTTTCAAATAAATATAGAAGCTTGGGCAAGAGAATAATTTTCACAGACGTAAAAGCGACAGGGAGTGCCTTTTCCATTTATTCAAATAATTGTATATCTCCTCAAACAGTGAGGGGAAATTATTAGTCCACAGTTGGTTATTCGAAGCTGTGATCTTAGTTCCCAAGTAACTCAGAGAATGTTCTGCCACATGAAGGAATAACTATCCTGTAATGCTGAGAGTTGCAAGGGTGGTATATGTAGAGGCATGGCTTCTGTATTTGAGGAATTGACTTTATAACCCGAAACAATGCTAAAAGTGTTTAGTTCTGACCACAAATTCGCGAAAGTAGTAATGGGCTGTGTGGGAAGGACACAGTTGTCATTTTTAATCACCATTTTCCTGATAAAGAATGTGAACTTCTTGAGGATGGCTGCTGCACAATCCTTCTTTAATTAGTTTACAGGTTTGGGTATTTTATTTGATGGGATGGTAGTAGTGGGTGGATCCCGTTGGCACAAAATGTTTTCTTTGAGTCAACCTCTGTATTTCCATTATAATTTATCTACATTTTCTTCAGATATCCCTGATTGTTATAACCTTCCTAAGCACTTTATGTACTTGAAGTAGTCCTGGTTGTTTACTCCCGTACAATGTTTTTTTTTAACTGTTTGTTTGTTTTGCAGATCGGGCACTTTCTGATGTCAGCCACATTTCTAATATAAGTACAAGCTGTGTTAATGAATCTGCTTTTACTTCTGTTATGAGCATGAGGCTGGATCCTCCTAATGACGCTCTAGAAAACTTGGATCTGAGTTCTTTGCAGGCCCCCGAGGATCTTCTAGATGGATGCAGGGTAGGAATGTATTTCTTCACTTTAGTTTATACCCTTTATTATGTTGTATGTCACTATATGCTTAGATTTTGGTACTATAAACAGATAAAATCTATAATTACCAGAGGAAATGTTTACAGAGAGAAATTGTGTAAGCTGCCCTAACCCTCTTTCCGTATATGGCTTGCAACCTGGTTGTCATACGGATTCCTTTTTTTATTAATGCTTAGCGAGTCACTGACCTAAATTGTTGGGTCTGTTTACATTACATTACCTTACATTCTCATTACATCTCATGGGCATTTGGCTATAATTTTTCTAAATCCCTGAAATTTTGTTTACAGATATATGTTTGTGGTTTTGGAGGAAGAAAACTGGATAAGCTGAGGAAACTCATTAACTGTGGGGGTGGAGTACGCTTTAACCAGCTCACTGGTGATGTGACTCATGTTATTGTAGGTGAAAATGATGATGATCTTAAGCAATTCTTAAACAAGACAGACCACAGGTTGGTAAATCTACCTTGAGGGCTTTTGGGGAACTAGAATAGAGCCCTATACTGAAAAATTTCAATTAATGCTCTTCTAATAAATACAATATTTTTGATAAAATGTGTTCTAGGTAAAAAAACACACTGTTAAAATATGTATATAAATATTGAGTATAAATACTGACCTGGTTTTGGGTGGGCTTTCATAGATGAAAGGTGTATTTTCAACAAATAATATTTTTATGTGCTGGCATTATTGTATTTTTTTATCATATTAGACTAAGCAAATGAGGGAAATGTAATTCCTAATGTTGCTTACAGACTTTCCCGCTAACTGTAATCATGTTCGGGTGAGATACCCAGCTTAAGGCTGCTTCTAAAAGAGAGACCAGCTTCTTTCCATTGGCTGCATGCCTAGTCACATCAAGTTCTTTTTAATTCATAATAGCAATTGGTGTTCAGGTCTTCTATGATCCATTAATTGAAGTGACAAATTCTATAGGTGACTCAAAGCTATAAAAGTAAAATATGTGGTGTCTGGTGGCCATAGTTTACACATATTGCACACTTGCCTGAGTAGTTGTGTTGCTGCCCTGTATCCTACAATACCATTTTATCCATTGCTAAGTTGGTTCCACCATCACCCTGGTTGCCCATTAGGCAGCCTCTGATCTATACAATTTAGACTGAAAATAGAAAACTGCTACAGCAGAGAAGAAACCATTTTGTCAACAAATGTTCACTTGGGGTGCACTATAAACATATACATGTGACTTTGCTTTTTACGGTTTGTATTTTTAGAGCTGAAAATGTACTCTGTCGTACAGCCAGCCATCTTTCTTGGGAATAGGAGAACTGGCAGATTTTTTATTCTTGTGATCAAAGCTGTGAGTGGGTTTTTTCCAAAATGCCTTGTGTTTTACTTTGTATAGCACAGATAAATTTGTAAAGAAGGATAACACATAGATGTAAATGAGCTGGACTGTCATAATAAGAATAAGGAGAATATTGGTGCTGCTTATAAAAATCATTCAAATCCTTAAATTTTTTGTCTTTAACAAACCGTTGCAGTCTGATTGGCAACACCTGGAAATGGTATGATTGTGATGCACAGTGTAATAAGAAATGTATATCCAACACTATTTTTTTTTCCCATTAAGGCCTTATGTACTGACAGTAAAATGGCTTCTAGACAGTTTTTCAAAGGGTACCTTGCAGCCTGAGGATACATATTACCACTCTTTGTATAAACCTGCTGAAATCCAAGCCCCTGCTCAACAACCAGCTTTTAGTACATCTCTTCGCAAGTCAAGCAGTACTAGTATCAATGTTCGAAAATCTGTCAACTTCACAAAAAGTCATCAAGCTGATGAAGACTTGCTATCTCAGTATACAGAAAATGATTCCACATTAAGTAAGATATAGAGACTTTTCCTTAAAAAAAATGGTATGTTCTGTGCTTGCCAGGTTTTTATAAGAATGACAATTTTTTTTTCATTTTGTTTAGTTGAACCTGGGTATCCTGAGCTGACCAAACAAAGCAGCTTTTCACAGCAAGATGACATGCCCTCTTTTCCCAGCCAGGGTGGCTTTGGGGAAACTTCCACTATCATTGAAGGTGGATTGTTCAGCAGTAAATCTTTTTTGGTGTTGGGTTTTGTCGAGGAAGATGAAGCTTCTGTCTTAGAGACCATAAAAAAGAATGCTGGTAAAGTGTTGTCCGCTAATAAAAGAGTAATTGCGGATTATGCTGTGGTGCCTCTGCTGGGCTGTGAGGTGGAGACTACTGTCGGAGAAGTTGTCACCAGTGCTTGGCTGGTAAGAAAGCATTTTATCTTGATGTCATCATAGGTATTTCTAGAAAGGATAGTCTAACACATACACATATATTTGTATTCTTGGAAGTAGGTTATAATTTCAAAATTCCTTTGTTAGTTGAGTACAGTTAGGTTACATTACATTGGCCTATCTGTACTCTAGTATCCTCACACTGGGAACTACTATAAATTTATACAGCCAGACTGTTGGTAATTATGTATACTTGAATGTTGGTATATTGTAAAAATCTTTTTCTCTTGTGACTCAAAATCCCCCTAAATTCAGACACACTCGAGAAGAAAGGGGCATCTTCAACTTCAGGGCCCGACATCAATTTTGCCTTCCCACTATCCAATAGGGAGCCTCCTATGTAGGTTGCTGAGGCTGTGTGTGTGTGTATAATATCTGATATGAAAAATGTATGTTCATTTTTGCCACTGACTGATATCTGGTACGGACCAGTATCCCACAGATGGTGTTTCTTGTTAACATAATTCTACAGTACACAACACTCTAATTTATGATTTGATTTGTTTTGTATTTCAGGAAATGTGCATAGAACAGGAAAGGCTTTTGGATCCTCAGTCCAATGCTATTTTTACACCAGTGGCCTATCTAGAGGGTAGCACACCACTTAAAGACTGTGTCCTGTCTGTCAGTCAGTTTATTGGAGTTGAAAGGGATTCGTTAGTCTACCTAGCAGGTCTTCTTGGAGCCAAGTAAGTGTCTTGCATTGGTTGCATACCATTAAATTAAAGTGTTAGTGTTGGTGTGACCTGTCAGTCTTAAGACTGGCTCTCCTCTAGTCACAGAATTTACTGCACAAGCTCAACGACATGGTCCAGTGTGTCTTATGTGTTCATAGCTGAGTATAGTATATTAGAGAGCAAATATGAATATCCATTGTCTGTTAATTTAGGACACCTTAATGTGAAATACACCAAAATAAAACAGCTCAGGTTTGCACAGTTGCATCTTTGGCAAAAAATAATACCAATTGTTAAGCAATGGTAGTGGAGGGGGTAATTATTTGGGTGTGTTTCACAGCCACAGGACTTGGGCACCTTGCGGTCGTCAAGTTGACAAGGGACTCCTCTGTATACCAAAGAAATGTGAGGCCACCTGTGTGACAGCTTAAGCTTCGCTGAAATTTAGTCATGCAACAGGACAAAAAATCTCAACTATACCAGCAAATCTACAACAGAATAGCTGAACAGAAATTAATTAAAAAGTAGTTGCAATAGCCAGGTCAAAGTCCAGACCTCAACCCAATCAAAATGCTGTAGCAGAACCTTGAGAGCTTTTTAAAAATGACATGGTGCAATCCATTGTGTGTTTTACACTTTATTATTTTTTTTAAATTAAAATAATTTTAGAACATAAGGACCAGACTTTTAATGTCACGTAAAACCTAGCATTAAAAGAGGGTTTTCCCTTTTTCTCCTGGCTGTACCTTAGTGAATGGGTTTACATATACTTTAAGCACATTTATAAAGCACTGAGCGTAACATTTACCAAACATTCTCTGGTGTTTTATCAGACACTGAAATTTAAGATATGCACTTGGAAGATTTAACTGCAATTAATATTTGGTAAATATTACATTTGTTAATATACATATATAAAACTAGACACCTTTCAGTCCATTTAAACTTTATATTATTCATTGCAGCGCTAACATAAAAGCAATAAACTCATCCCAGAGGAATTATAATGTATTTTTTTATGCCTGGTGCTTATTGGTGCTATATTTTAAGTAAAAACCAAGATTTTTAGGGCAGTGGTCCCCAACCCCCCGGGGCCGCAGACCGATGCTGCTCTGTGGCAAGTGAGTTGGGCGGCCGCAAATGACAGGCGGCAGAAGTGCCAGAGTCCTATAAGAAAATCCTACCTTCGGAATGTATACTACTGTCTGCGCGTGCATCCCCTATCTTTTCTATGAAATCGGGCTTCAGTGTGGGCTCCCCGAGACTGGGCGTGTTCTATGGACCTCGGAGATTAGCCGTGGTGCTCCCCGCCTTGTACTGTGAAATAGGCTGTGTCCATACTGCTGTCATTACCCCCCATGTAATGTAGCGCCGGTGGCCCTCCTTACACTCTTTAAAAGCTAGTGACAATGTGACAGCAGGAATGCAACCAGCGGGAGTGCAGGTGGCTTTCTGCACACTGCTTACACAGGAGCTGCTGAGAATGGCAGAACAATGTATGTAAGGCTTACGCTTCTCTGCCATTCCCAGCAGCTCTGCCAGTTGACCGCACACCAGCTCTTTACACTATTCTACTATTCTCAGCTAGTGTGTTGACAGGAGACGTAGCTGCTGAGAATAGCAGGGTAGTGTAAGCTGTACATATACCGGGCCAAAGCAAAATTTTATTCTATGTTACCGGGCCTTGCTGTCAGATTTAGGGGCCTAAAATGTTATTGACAAAGGAATCTTGGTTTATACTCAGGTGACACCTATTGGCATGTCTTGGAACTGCATTTGTTTTTGGTTTCAGAGCTCAGAGCTGTTGGACAAGCTGTTTCTAACAAACTACATGAGGACACTGCTCCAGGTACAGGTATCCAACAGTGATGCACAAAAAAATAATTTAGGCAAAAGCCCCAAAATAACCAACTCGTACAGGAGACACCTAACCAAGATTTGTTTTCTGAACTTTGTATTTTAATTCACTCTTTTTATATTCACTTTCATTACCTATGAAATAAAATTGTAAATTTTAAATATTACAGAGTTCAAGAGTTTTTTGTAAGAAAGGCCAATGCGAAAAAAGGAATGTTTGCCAGCACTCATCTTGTGCTTCGAGAACCTGATGGCTCCAAATATGAAGCAGCAAAAAAGTGGAATTTACCTGCTGTGACTATGGCCTGGCTTCTACAGTGTGCCAGAACTGGCAAAAAAGTAGATGAGAGCCGGTATCTTGTGGAGAACACCAGTGTAGATGGTTGGTGGTTAATTATTCTTGCTTTTATAGTACAAATCTAGCTTGTTACAATTATAGATTAAATCTATGAAGGGCTAGTAAAAAGTTTTGCAGTATCATTCCTTTCCTTCCTTCCCCCTACCTTTTTATAGGGGCCACATTTTCAAGTTCCATCTTGCCTTCCACCTGTAGATGAAACCTAGTAATTTAAGCGAACTAGAAACCGCTATGGTGCACAGCAAAAACGGGGTTCCCCTAAAACTTGTCATAGCCTGATTCTCCCAAAAACATGTTTACTTTTTCTGATTTCATACTTTGCTTTTTCAGATAATGAAGAGAGTTTTGTAAGTCAGACATATAAACCAGTAGTAGCAAGACCATCACTGGATACACCGGACCGTCCAGCAGTTAAGTGTCCAGAGGCCCTGAAGAAATCTGCAGTGACCCCACTGGATATGAATCGATTCCAGAGCAAGGCATTCCAGTCTGTACTCTCAAGGCACAACAAAAAGGTTCCAACACCTGGTGGTGAACCTAAATTACCACAGAGGGAACCATCTCTTCATCTTGACACACCTTCAAAATTTTTGTGCAGAGATAAACTATTCAAGCCAACATTTGATGTTAAGGTATCACATTTTTTTGTGTACTTGTAGTGACCTCTGCTATAACTAATCTGTTTCTGAGGTATACAATACCGCTGCAGTACAATGTTGTGCCTACATCCAACCAGAAGCCTTCAATGCCTTTTGGTGCACTTGTTACATTGAAGGGCAAAGCAACTGGTTCCCTTTAGTACAACATGCTTTCCAATCAATACACCTATTGTTTCCCCCCAAACAACAATTTTCTAAAAGATATATTACATTGAGAAGTTGAAGACATAAAAATATTTTACTTCTTGATGATTGGCCCAGTGTTATTACATGCTCCTTGATACCCAAGCTGTTTTTCTTTAAGTTTTAACCATACCAAAACTACATATTTATCATTTTAACAGATTTCTAGTCTACATGGCTTGCTTCTCTCTCTTTTTTTTTTTTTTTTTTTTTTTATTCCATTATTAGTTTTTCATTAATAGAGTTATAAACCTTCTTTATAGATCTTATTTTGCTTTATAGTTCATCTCTGTCATAACTGCACACAAAAACATTCATGCTAAAACTTAAAATTACAGGAAGCTCTTGCAGCTTTGGAAACTCCAGGTGGTCCTAACCAGAAGAACAAAACCCAGAGCACTCCCTTGTCAGAAGTGATTGGCAGAAACCTTCAGTTAGCTCTTGCAAACAGCAACCGCCAAACTGCAGCAATTACAGCTAGTCCTCAGCTAAAAATGGCTGAACACAGACAAGTAAGTATTTTTCCTGTAATAATTACCTGTGTAGAATGGTTAACATTAGTGCATTTTAAATAGATGTGTTCAGTATTTAATTGCATAAATGCCCCATATTACATTTTTGGTATATATTAGAAAATGTGAATAGTTATCATTATGTTTTTTTAATTTTTTAATTTTCATTATCATTTAGCTGAAATGTTTACTGAGTAAGGTTAAAAAAATGAAAGTGTATAAGTGGGGCAATGACTGCAGTTAGTGGTAAAACATTTATGCCCAAAAGTTATAGGGATTTTCCTTCTAGTGCTCTTGCTCTACCTTTGATTATGCTCAGTTCAGCATCAATTTACAGTAAGTATTACTCTGATCATCTTGGTTATAACTACATAAGGATTGGGGTGTATTTAGTTTATTTCAATAACAAGCAGTCTTTGTTCGTAAAAATCATTTGCAATGCATTGTACTTGTTATTGATAATTCCATTTTTTGGTTTAAAGGTAAATGAGGAACCCAGAATTCTCAGTGATGTAGTTATTTGTGTAAGCAAGAAGCTTAGCAAAAAGCAGGGAGAACTCAATGCTGCAGCTGCTTCACTTGGAGCAGAGTACAGGTACAGCACCAGGGAAAATGTATTTGTGTGTTGTATGATTGGGGCAGTGAATGTTTTCTTCCCACATTCCGAAAACATGCAGTTAGGGTTAATTGGCTTCCCTCACAATTGGCCTTACACTGTATTAGAGATTAACATACATAAAGACATTAACATATGACAGAGCAAAGGAGAAGTGGCAACGCAAACAGCATTCCTCAGGACTTTTTAGGCATCTTGAATAATTTGTAATCATCAAAATTTGCATAAAAACATAAAATACTAATTTATTCAAAACATCATTAAAAACAAAATGCATAAAAGACATATTGACCACTGTGCAGCATTTTTGAGTATCTATTCTTTATATGTTAAATATACATTCTACGCGTTTCGCATAGAATGAAGCAGACTGCGCTCCACGAAAAGCATAGACTGTATATTTAACATATATAGAATAGAGACACAAAAATGCTGCACAGTGGTCAATATGTCTTTTATGTATTTTTAATGATGTTTTGAGTAAACTAGTATTTTATGGTTTTATGCAAATTGTGATGATTACGAATTATTTGAGATGCCTAAAAAGGCATGAGGAATGCTTGTTTATGCTAATAAGGATATGGCATAATATGTGAAAATCCTAGGAGGGTGAATTACATATATAGTGTTTCGTAAACATATGACTATGGTAGGGACATTACTTTGTGAGCCCCTTTGAGGTACAGCTAGTGACATGACTGTGGACTTGGTAAAGCTCTGTGTAATATGCCGGCGCTATATAAATACTGTAGTAAAAAGAATAACATTAATAAAGCTTTAGGCTAAAAAGGGAAGAAACACCATTTAATGCAGTTGGTCCTTTAAAAATAATTACATGTATTTCACTTACAACTAACAGTGTAGATATTGCCATCCTGTCATCCCTTGGGCAATACAAGGGCTAGTTGAGCTCTGGTGCATGCATGTGTGCAGACATGTAACTTGATAGGAGGAAAGAACAGAGTTTGATTAATGTGTTACTTCTCCTTCATTGTCCTGTCAACATGTTGTAGCCAAGGTGGGTTCACCAATGTCTTGCCTAACACTAACAAACTATAGAGAAAGTAAGGTATTTTCTGTGTAGAAGTGTGTGTGTATGAATATCGCAAAAATAGCTTTCCAAAATTGCATACATGCATGTACAGTATTTCATCATTGTATTTGTCTGTTTGGATTGCAGGTTTAATTTTAATTGGGTTCTTACTAATTTTGTTTAATGCAGATGGTGCTTTGATGAAAGTGTAACACACTTTATTTATCAAGGAAAACAAAATGACACCAACCGGGAATTCAAGTCTGTAAAAGAAAGGAATGGCATCCACATTGTGTCTGAGCACTGGCTCCTGGCTGTATGTATATGTGATAATTGTGGATTTTCACAATGACATTGATAAGGCTGTTACATGTACATCATAGATTGGCTCTGGTTTTTCTATGCAATAGATTACAGTTCAGAAAGGCCACCCCTTTGTGCAGTTTGTGTCTACAAACAGTTATAACCTTAACAGGTTTGCTTTTAGGAAATGAGAAACATGACAAATGCAGAATCTAACTAGTTTTATACTTTTTGACTAATTTGCTAAATTCTAAACATAGGAAGTAATGCCTTGAACAGTATTCATGCACAAGGAGGCATGCAAAAAAGGCTATTGTTTGTTAGTAGCTTTAAACGGTCCTGTGGCATTAGTTCTTTATTTTCATGTAAAGATCATATATAGACTATTGAATAAATAATGTAGTAAGTTCAACACTTCAAATTTGCATTCTCCAGGAGTCTTTTCAACATGCATTAAGTGATTAAGTTGTTAAAACCAATAAATGACCCTATTTTTCTTGTTTTGGGGGTGGTTTTACCCCCATATCTCTGGCGTCTCATTAATAATAGTGTGCAGAAGAACAGAGGCGTGTCCCTGAATCTTTCTATCCTCACACCTACAATCCAAAAATGAGCCTGGATATCAGCACAGTTTTAGATGTACCACACAGCAGCAATAAACTTTCTACAACCTTAAAAGATAAGGTAAATCTGATAATTACCTGAGTTTGAGATATGACCCTCAGTGGTAAAAGTAAGACTGAACCTGATTTATTTAAATTTTTTATTACAGAATCATGAGCTGTTAGATGATGAACAACCTGAAATGACTGAAATTTCACCAAATTCGACAAACAAGTCTGTCAATGCTCAAAATGTTTCAAGTAATAAAGGAGGTAAATTTTATACATAACACAGAAACAAAATGTGTTCTAATAATTGTTTTCCAAAACTATGAGAAGGGGAAATTGTGAAAAAAAAAAAAAACTCCCACTTAATTTCCTATTGTACAGCCGGAAAATGTGTGTATTTGGGTTGTATATATATTCATTGAATTACCTATTTTTCTTCAGCATAATTGTTCCTATTTTGTGCTTACCTTATGAGTTTTCTTAAAGACTTTTGAAAACTATTCTGAGATTCACAATAGTAGACAACTGTGAGAAAATTTCAAAGCTACTTAATGTAGTACTAAAGTTGTTCTTGTTCTTCTTTGAATGTTCATGACCCATTCACTAAAACCCTTGCTTATCGTTTCTGTGCACCATTGTTTTATTATTTAAGCCTGTTGGGGAAAATGTCTATTTTAGGGTAGAAATAGCTGTAAATGTTAAAATCCTTATTATTAACCTCCTGGGCGGTTACCCTGAGTCTAGTTTGGGGTAAAAAAAACTTGCTGAAAGCATTTAGGCTTGGGGTAGCTAAAAAAGAATCAAGCGTTGCTTACCTGGTGCCGCTGGCATCCTCCAGTGTGCTGTCATGGGATCCTGTCCTCCAGCAGGGTTCTCCAGTGTCGTCTTCTCGGACGGATCCCCGTGTTCTCCTTCCCCCACCGTTCGCATATGCGTCCCTTGGCAATTCCTGATGACGGTGCGTGCGCCCGTCGACATAGCAGGTAATTCGATTCAATACAAACTCCTGTACCCAATCCAATACAAAATAAACACAAAGTAATTAAAATGAATTTTTTTTTTTTTATATTGTAGACCTGTAACTTACTGAAATATGCCCAAACAAGAGTCTTCTTGATATCATGAATATAAAAAAAAGTTTGAAACACAACCATGTAAAAAAATAAATAAATTAAATAATAAAATTAAATAGAAAAACACAAAAATCAGCTTAAACAGCTTTGCTCCAAGAGAGGGAATGACAAGAAAAAAATCCGGAAGGAAACCCGGCTCTGCCTGAATGTGACGTTGGACTCTGTGCAACGATTTAAAATTTACCACACTAGGGAGGTGTTTTAGAAAAATATAGTACTATACAGTATCCAGAATTATTGCATTTTCAGTATTTTTTTTATTTATTTATGCATTTTTGTTTAAGCTGATTGTTTTTATTTAATTTTATTTTCAAATAAATTTATTTAAATTATTATTTATTTATTTTTTTACATGATTGTGTATTTCAAACTTTTTTATATTTAGGATATCTATTAGAGCAGGCATGTGGGCAAACTACGGCCCCCGGGCCATACGCAACCCAATTGGGATGTTTCTCCGGCCCTTTGGCTGTTCCACGGTTCTGGCCAGTGCCACCCCGTAAAGGATCAGGAGAAGGACCCTGCTGGGGGGGCGCACCAGCCAGAGCCGCGGAACACCTTCCCCTGGATCTTAGCCTGCGATGGCTGGGTGGGGTTATCCCATCATGATGTTACGTCATGATGGCATAACCCCGCCCATTCTACCATAGACCCGGCTCCTCCAGCAAATTTTTTTTCAAATTGTGACCCCTGACTAAAAAAGTTTGCCCACCCCTGTACAAGACCCTTCTTTGGACATATTTCGATAAGTTACAGGTCTACAATATAAAAAAAAAAAAATCATGAAAAACAGTGTACTGCTGCTTTTGGTACAGAAACCCACCCGTTAGTGAAACGCCCAGGAGGTTAATGCTGTTGAATTGTTTTGTTTTTATTTACTTTTTTGCGAAATTGCTGTTATTTTCTTTCTCTTAAAGTTCTCACACAGACATTGGAGATGAGGGAAAATTTCCAGCGACAGCTACAGGAGCTGATGTCTGCAACATCTATGGTTAAGGCTCAAGGGCAAAAATCAGTATTAAGCAGAGGAGGGTCTGATGCATCTCCCTGTACTCCAGAAGGAGTTCGTACAACACGCAATGGCAGAAGCAGAGTTTTGGAAGCACGAAGGTAACTAATTTTAGTAGTAACAATTTTTATATTGCTGTTTTTTTTATTACCAATTTATTATACTTGAGCTCATGCACACTGCATTTTCACAGCATTTGTTGTATTTAGATTTGGAGATATGTTACATGCTGGTGAGTACACACTAATATATTTACCTAGGGTGAATATCCAACATTTAAAGCGGAAGTAAAACCAAAACTAACCCAAAACAATAAAATCACACGTACCTTCAATCCCGTAGATCAGTCTGTCCGTTGGGAGGCTTCTTCCATTGGGTCCAGCGTCATCCCGGTATATGTATTCGGCCTGGTGCAGTGGGAGCCTCAGGCGTCGCAATCTTCTCTCTTCTTCAGTGTTCTTCTTCCTACGCCACCCGAGAGATCCGCAATTTTTTTTCCTATTGATAAAAGGGCTCCCAAGAAGGAGCAGCCAAGAGCTTCCCAGGATGTGTGACATAGGTATCCCAGTAGGCTCTGCACTCCCATTCATTCTTAATCGCCTAGGCAATCAAGAATTTAAAAAAATAAAAACAAAAAAAAGTTTACTTTTTTGTAAAATGGAAATTGAGTTAAGGTACGCTTTAAGTTAACATTGTTGCTTGATTGGTAAATATCTGCTGTCCCCATAAACCTTTTCTACACACTACCCATTGCAAACACATCCTAAATGCCAGAGTTCACTTACTTTGCTCTAATAATTTTCTTTTTCTCTTTCAGAAACTCTCGACAGACATTAATTGATCTGAATACAGAACCATCACAAAATGAGCACATTATTTGGGATGACCCAACTGCTAGGGAAGAAAGAGCCAAGCTGGCTAGCAATTTACAATGGCCAAACAGTCCCTCCCAGTGCACAGAATCTTTGCTGCCTCAGAAAGCTTATGGCGTTGACCAGGTCCAGTTTAAAGAATCTTTAACCGATACAGAGATCGCTGAAATCGGTAAAAACAGTTAGCAACTACTGTAGAAGATTTTGCAACATTGTCATCTGTGTGTCCTCTATTAATTTATTTTTTCACATTTCAGAGGCATGTGATCTAGATCATACCTCAGCCAGAGAAGCCTCAAATAAAGGACCAGACCTCCAGTCTCCAGTTAAAGAGGACCCTTTGATCCCCACCCCACAGGCTCCAAGCATTGCATTCCCACTTGCTAATCCCCCTGTGGCTCCTCAACCCAAAGAAATGGTACTATTTGTATGGTTTCATTTACAGCTTTCAGTTATAGTTTTCAGCTGTTTTTTTTTTAAGTTACAGAAGGTTGCATTTAATTTATCCAATACTTATTTATTTATATATTATAAAGGAGCATTTTGGAAAATTCAGGGAACTCTAAAAAGCATGTATATTGACCAGCCACTTTTTTAGGTACACTTGTTCAGTTTCCTAACCCCCCTAGCGTTCTAATTCCTGTAATTCTTAGTATTAACTCCTGGGTATGATAATTATATTTATTTATTACATTATAATCATAAATTATAATATATTAAATAAGTATAAAAAATAATGAAATAGTTTACCACAACAATGTAATTTATCAAAAATATTTCACTGAAATCAAATAATATATAATGAATGCAGATTTTAGAAAAAAAAATATTTACATTTCTAGTAGACATCCAGGGTGTATTAGATTTTGAAGCAGGGTGCTGCACAAAGTCCAACATCACAGTCGGGTTGGTGGGATGTATTCAGTGAAGTGACGAACCGGTCAGGCATTCTGGGTTGACAACGGTGGAAGCATGACCTATTGATCTATTATTATAATGGTCTATTCATAGCCACTGATGGTGTTTGGTAGTTCTTGACTATGGATTCGGAAACTTGCAAAATGAAGTCTGAATGATTCACAGGCCTCTGACTTTTTTTTCTGTACAGAATATAGGCATTCCATAGGCACTTCTCAACAAGATGCCTGAAAATCTTCTTGTAGTACTTCCTTTGCTGTTTCCTCATTGCTTGGTAGAATGTCATGGCTTGGTCAGCTCTGTTGACACCTCCCATGGTGTTGTTGTAGTCAATCACCACCTGTGGCTTCATCACTTCTTTCCCACGTTTTGTGTGTACCAGAACGGTGGAGGCATCATGGACCGTACTCATCAGGCACACATCTTTCCTGTCACGCCATCTCAGGGCCATCATCTTGCCTTTCTGCCAGGCAACAATTTCTCCTGTCTTCAGCTTCCCTTTTGCAAACATTGATGGCAGGTTGTGCTGTTTAGACCCAACGGTTCCATACACATCTGTTCTGTGTTGCAGGAGGAACTCATAAAGCTCAGGAGAGGTGTAGAAATTGTCAGTTGTGACACAATAGTCCTGATCTAGCAAGAAATAGCACTGAAGATGTTGCCAATCTGTAATGTATCTGGGGTTGAACTGTGTCCCTTTCCAGTGTAAAGTACATTGTAATCTGCTTTTAAATTTCCTGCCCCCACAATCCATCACTCCATTGCATCACCCGGAAGATGTCACATTTTGCTGGGTGATGCGAGTGGGGATGTCCCGCCCTGCCACACCCTCTGAATCCACCAACGGCTGCTTCTCGTATCACCAGGGGGATGCGAGCATCACATCTTTCGGGTGATGCGAGCAGCAACAGTAAATTCCAGGGGTGATGCCATCACCGCTGGCATCACCCCTGGAATTTATTATTGATGCTTGCATCAGCAGTTAGATGTGTTGCACAATGCAGAAATCCTGCATTGTGCATCGCATCTATTTGCTGATGCGAGCAGCAGCATGGCTGGGACCCCAGGCGGCATTTAAAAACATATTACACAGTAATCTGCTTTTAAATTTCCCGCCTGGTCCCTAACGGACAAATGCTTCGAATTCAGAGCGGAATTGTTTGATCGCCGTTGGATCTTGGGGGGGGGGGCGCAGGTAAGAGGGGCTTTTATTCTTACTCTGAGTGTGACTCAGGGTTACCGCTTTTTGCAAAAAAAAATCCACCCCGAGTGACACTAGGTATTACTGCTAGAGGCGGTTAAGGTAAATATCCAAACAGCCAATCACATGACAGTATCTCAGTGCATTTGTGCATGTAGACATTGTCAAGATGACTGTAATGAACTAAAAGCCTAGAGAGAAACCACACAGAGACTAATCACAAGCAACCAACACCTCAGGGGTTTAGTAAAGGGTCTTAGATATAGAGACACACAAAGGAAACAGACTGGAGTAGGGCATACTGAAGAAACACAGAAAGGGGTACAGGTCCAGAAAAAACATAAAAGGGTTCGGGGGGTGTCTCCTGGCAATCAAACGCCAAGTCCCAAAAGTTCCCAGCATGTCTTATAAGTGAAAGCACCACATTTCCGCTCAGTCCTTAGCTGATTTAGAAATCGAACACACTGCAGATCCCAGCAGTAATTGTACCGGCTGAGCTGTATGCTCAGATTTAGTTGACACCCACCCTTTGCGTAGCAGATCCTGGAAGTATGCAGACAGAGCCCTGCCTCATTACAGGCTCTGATCTGCCAGTCCAAAAGATGATCCACTATTTTGCCCCCCTCGGACCTTTAATCGGGTTCCAAGTCACAGGCATGAGAGCAGAGGGGGAGGGGGTGTGCACTGGCTGTTGCTGAAGATGTTCAGTGAGCGACCATTCCCTGGCTAAAAATGCTTTCTTGAGGTTGTTCAAGCTGATTGGAAACAGTAACTGAAATAACCACTTGTTACAATTGAGGTATGCAGAAAAGCATTTTTGAATGTACAACCTTAAAGCAGATGGTGGAGACTACTTTGGGTCCTGCTCCTGTGAGCTATGAACAGGCATCTGAGGCTAGAGTTTGCAGAGGATCGTAAAAATTAAATAAGAGCGGATAAGACATTGCCCGGTCTTAAGTTTCAATTTCTGCTTTACCAGTCAGATGGTGAGGTCAGAATTTGGCAACATTATAAAAACATGGGTCAGTTCTGCCATTTAGCAGCAGTCCTGGCTGTTGGTGGTATGCCGTATGGGTGACGTTTTCGGTCACACTTTGGGCTCCTTAGTACCTAATGAGCTTTGTTTGTTTAGTGGGGTTTAGTTTGGCTATTTGAAAATTTGATGACTGCCATTGCTGTTTTACAAAAAATGCTGGCTCCTTAAATGTTATGCTGATCTATTGAATTCTGAATTGCTAACCTGGAACAAGCAGTCAGATCTGGTGTTTTAACTTTAATATGACTGATTGGCAGGCTTTTTGTGGGCAAATGAGGCTATAAAGTCTCGTCTATCATTTTTTTTTTAATTTTATTTCTTTTTGCGTACACTAAGCTGCCCAGGCATGGCTCAGTGTACAAGCTCAGCATGTTACTATGCTAAGATGAGGTATTTTCCAATTACATGGGCAGGGCATGTCATCTCTACATCACCAATGAAGATAGCCAAAGATTTGTTTTTCTCTGCTCTTCCTTTACTGACATAATGAGCATGCTTATGTAATCCTTGAATGTGTGTTTTTGGAAAGATACTTCAGAAGAAAGATGTTTTTTTTTCTTATGTTGATGCACATTTGGTGACTGGTTTATTTGATTACAGAATGAGAAACCTACAGAAGATAAAAAAGAAAAGGAACGAAGATTTCAGCTTTCTTCACTAAATCCTCAGGAAAGAATCGACTACTCTCAGCTCATTGAGGAACTAGGTAAATTAATAGCATTTGCTTAATTATTTTCTCAACCTCACTAACATGCTCACTCATACTATGCCCTGTTTATGATTAAAAAACAAAACAAAAAAAAAATGATATCCTTCTTTGTTTCCAGGTGGAATAGTCATAGATAAGCAGTTCTTTGATCCAAGTTGTACTCACATTATTGTTGGCCATCCCCTCCGCAACGAGAAGTATCTTGCTTCAATGGCTGCTGGAAAGTGGGTGCTTCATCGGTCCTATTTGGAGGCCTGTCGGACTGCAAAACGCTTCATGCAGGTTTGTTTTACCTGTACTGCTGTCTCATCTGTAAGGGAATTTTTACAAATTGTAACATTTTTCTTGTATCAGAATGCTATGTTAAAGAGATTGTATTGCCTTGCACATACAAAGTGGCAGAGTGTCTTTAATCCTACACATACATGCCCATTTCAAATATTCACAGTGGGTTTTTTTTTCCTGATAATCCTCTGTCACAGTTGCAGTTAAATACCAAGTGTCAAAGTTTATAGGGAGTGATCACAATGCCTCCTATATCATGTCACAGTGTTTAGGCCTAGCACTGCCTAATGGGAGGAGGTATTTTGCAGAGGCTGCAGTAGAAGAAGAAACATCAGGGAGGTGCTGTAATGGTGAGTATAACTAGGTCTAGGATGGGATTAAGCAGACCCTTTTACTTTGCCATTAATTAGATCCCTTTAGGGAAAAAAATAATCCTAATAAAAGTCATAAACTGACAAATGTTAGCTATAATTGTCTTCTGTTGTATAGGAAATTAAATAGGAATGTGCTTTATTGAAGTGACAACATATGTTGAAATGTGCAACAGCGTTGGGCAACTTGTGACAAAACAGATAAATGATTTATGCTACCAAAACATATTCTTTTTTTTTTTTTGTTATATTTATTGTTTTTCCTTTATTGATGTATACATGTGTTTTTCCTTTTAGGAGGATGAGTATGAGTGGGGAAGCAGCTCAATACTGAATGCTATTAGTAGGATCCCCCCCCAGCAGAGGTTGCTAGCAGAGGCAGCAATGCGATGGAGGAAAAGGCTGCAACGAATAAAGCAAGAGATGGGCACTGAAGAGGTATAGTCACTGAATGGCAGTTTGTAACAGGCAATGTATCCTGGCCTGCTAATGTATAAATAGACTTGGCAGCAGAAATGTATTAAATTGCAGCTTACTTGCTTGTCACCTGGATATCCTAAGGTGACAAGACTCGCAGAGTGTACTATATCTTTGATGAAGAACTTCAAGGTCATACCATTTACAACATTAGAATATAGCTGAACTTAAGCTGTGTACACTTGTGCAATAATTATCGTTGAAAACGAACAACTAACAACTGGTCGTCCGATAATCGTATATAATCGTTAGTCGTTCGTTTTCCAACGACAAATATTGCACGTGTGTACCTAGCTTTAGGTTTGATATGATATGCATAATCCCTTTGTTTCGGGAAACTTCCAAATTCTTTTAGCAGAATATTATTATATGAGCCAAATAAAAGTGTTCACTAATAGGCTTTATATAGTCCTATGCCTCCCTAAGACTTCATTTAGGTTTTTTGTTTTGAGTGTGCAAGTGACTGCTGCTTTCTGTTCCTCTTCATTATTTAGTCCTGTACTACCATTTTAACCTTTTTTTAAACATTTGCAGGGAGCATTCAGTGGATGGAAAGTTATATTAAATGTTGACCAGGCAAAAGAGGCTGGCTTCAGACGTCTCCTTCAATCTGGTGGAGCCAAGGTATGTACCTGTATCTAAGAAACGTTTATATTTAACTCCTGTCTAATGCCATTTTATGTTTAGATTTTTTTCCTTTTATGTGTATGTAGGTGTTTGTTGGCCACTCATCCTCTCTGTTTAAGGAGACCACACACCTCTTTGCTGACTTTGCAAAACTAAAACCAGAAGATGCCAAGGTCAGTGTGGCAGAGGCTGCAGCACAAGGAGTGAACTGTTTAAAACCAGAGTACATTGCAGATTACCTAATGAAGGTTTGTCTAATAAGCAATATTATTCAACTAATGTCTGATCCTTGGTTGTAGAACATAATCCACTTTAAAACTATTTCTTTCTTCTTAGGAACATCCACCTCCTGCCAGCAACTACTGCCTTCCTGATGCAATCGCCTATCTTCAGGTGGCAGGGAATTCTCGGAAGAGGAAAAACTCCGGGGACACCACTGATGTAAAACGGTCCAAGCTGTATTAAACAAGGATTTTACCATTACCCTTTATTTATAATTCTGTACATGTTGTCTTATATCTGTAAATGTGTAAAATGAAATAGCAATTTAATTATCAACTGAGTCTTTTTCAAATGATAAACCAGGTAGAATTTGGAGGTGCTAATACCCTGGTATGTCATATTGGAGCAAGAAATGTGTTGTACACTCGGATATCATATCTATTCCTGGTGGAAAGCATCATGGAATAGTTTCACACAGAAGACTTTCTTCACAGACCAAATGTGGGGTCATGTCTGACATTTTTAATGTAAAGTGAGTCTGTAACTAGACTGTGATAATACAATTGCAGCTTAGAAAGTAGTATCATTTATTTTAAAGTTCTTTAGCTGCTTGTTAAACCTGTGAAATGACTAGCCTGGGCACAGATTCCCTTTTAAAGGGTAGCTTGGATGATTAAGTAAAGGTAGAACCTCTTCAGAGCTTTTTTTTTTTTTGTTAAGAGATTTCCTATCCCTGAGAGAGGGGAAATCTTACTCAGGGGAAAGTAAGAAGTTAGAGAGAAAACTTCCTCAATAGGAACAAGCTTTCTGTGTGGTCACTAGGACAAGAAGTTATAATAAAAAAGGAAGGATTTCTTCTAACACTGGACAGAGGATCTGACCCTTCCTTACATCATTTACTGATCTTTCAGTTAAAAAATTATTAAAGATATAATTCAGAAGCTTCTGAAAATACCAGGAAAGAATTGATATAAAATGTGCTGTAACTGATACACTTTGAGTCAGCTTTAAGCTCCTTTGTGTCTGTAGTGAGTCAATGTATGGTAATGGTAATCTGAGTACCTGTAGCATATATGTAGACTGTCCCTGTGTTTTTGTAAATATGACTGAATTCTAATATTGAAAGTAAACATTCTAAAATATATAAACAGAATGGTTTCTATATATGCTCAATAATGCAACTTTATTGTTGTCTGTTCATAGCACTTTTAATGGGGGCACATTGTGAGAACAACAGACCATTGTATTGACCATTTTGAAACTGTGAGTTTACAGATGAAATTGCAATGTTTGACTGCATGAACAATGACATTGTTTTGTACATAAAGATTTTCTTTTTTAATATTTTTTATAATGCTGGTATTTACCATTTATGTACATGTTTATAAAACACTATCTCTTGATTGTAATGTTAGTATAAAGAAAATAAAAAAAACTTACTAGACATATTCTTCAACATAAATTCATTGACTTTAATATACAGTCACTCTTGGAAATTATTTTTATTAACACAATTGCATAAATGGTTGCTCTTCACTTGTAGGGAAGTTTCTAATAGATTTGGTGTGCAGGGAAAACAAAGCATGGTTTTAAGGAATAATTTTTGCACATTAAAAGCTAAAACTTTCTTCTTTAAATTTCTACATCAAATGAAACCGAAATCTTTATTTAGGAAGCATGGTGCATACCACTCACTACAGCAGGAACGTTGCAGACCAGTTCTTTACCCTTCCATTCCATTTTAGCCTCAACTTTTACTCACTGGCCGATAGATGTTCTCTATCTAGATGTTCTGCTGTTAGAATCAGGATGGATTTTGCCTATCCCAGTTCTGGTACATATGGATTTAATTCTGATAGCACTGCAAGCACACCAGAAATGGGCCCTGGGGTATGTCTTTGCACCACCTGTCATACAATTTTTTTAACAATGGCCCTAATTTATTGAAGCTATCCATGATATCATGGGTGAATCTGGGTAATCCTTCAAACCTGAAATGGATCTGCTCCAGGATTGAAAACATTTGCCAGCTAATAGCAAATGATTTGTAGGAAATCACACAGTTTCAATCATATCTTTTAAAGTCTTGGTCAGTTGTAATAAATTGAACCTTGTGATTTTGTACCTTGTGAAATCTGTGTACTAGAAGTGGAATAGCCTGCATGCAATGGTTGACTGGATCAAAGAAGAGTTAATCCCAAGTGTGATTCGGGGTGGATTTTACCTGCAAAAAGGGGTATTCCTAAATCATACTCGGGGTAGCTTTAAACTAAGAAAAAAAACCCCACTTACCTTTCTCTGTTGTGCCCGTCGTCCTGCTTGTCTTTGCAGGTCCTGGGGACCGGCGAATGCAGCGATGATCTCTCTGGTTTTCCCGGTGACGTTGGTATGGGCGGATCACCAGGAAATTCAAATAAATTTCTATTGGATTTAATACAAATATTGAGTCCAATACAAAGACATATTTATATAATATATATGCTACTGTACACTTACATGTTTAAATATTTTTTTTAAGATGTGTTTTATTTCAAGTTTATTAAAAATCATTGCGATATGCCTAAAAATTATAGCCTACAATGGAAAATCATTTCCATGCAAAAAATTGTACCACTTTTTGCATGGAAATTTGCACTTAAGCACAGTACAATAAACCTTTTTAATTTGAGGAGGGTTGCAAAATGCTATCTTCCTATAGGATGTATTCTCTTTATATCCCTTAGTATGATTGTAAGACACTGCTTTGAGGGCGATGCTTGGGGTTTCCATTTCCATTCCTTAACATTCTGAGCCTGAATTTTTTTCTTCCTTCTACAGAATACTGTCAAGGCTCAGGTCTCAGCCTTGGGTAGTTTTTTTTTTTTCAAGCCTGTTTTCATCTCAGCCCTTGTACATGTGCTACCATCAGATTCTCTTTGCATAAGTCTTGGAGCTAACAATAGCTTTATCCAGCAAGGCCACCTTCTCCTATTTCCACTTAACCAACTATTGCATTGCAAATGTTTAATCTTTTCTTTTTGACAAGGCCTATTCCATTGTCACCAAATACGAGGCTGTCCCCAGCTTGGTAAAGAAATCTGGCTTTGGAGTTTGCAGAAGTCCTTTGTTCTTGTCTCATGACAGATAACATGTCATGGGAAAAAATAAACATCCTAGAGACTCAATTTTGTGGTATTTTCAGCTTTAGGACACCTTTGAGGGGTCCTCTGATCCAGATTTTAAGGCACCATGGTTGTCAATAGCAACATCAACCACCAGAAAGAAACCAGAGAGCAGCAAAGGAAACCATACAAGAAATTGGCTTGGGCAGAACTGCAGAATCCAGGCGTTGACATTTGGCAGACAGATTTCCTTTGCTGGCAATTCTTATAACTGGGAGAGCAGCTCCCAACACTGAAGGTGTTCAAGGACCTGTTTTGCAGCGTTGCAGGGTTTTTTTTTCAGAGAGCAGTTCCTTGTCATTCCAATCAATAGCTCTTTGCACTATCTCAAGGTGGCATTGACAAACCCCCTGTTCAGGCCTCTGGCCTCAGGGATTTCCTGCTCACGATTACTCCATTAAAGCTGCGTACACACGGCAAATTTTTCTCGCCCGATAATCGATATCGGCCAATTATCGGGCGAAAATCTGCCGTGTGTACAGTCGGTCGTCGTCCATCGTCCGACGACCGTCCTGGTGGATCCATGGACGATGGACGACGACCGATCCTAATGAAAGGGAAGGGGAGAGCGCGCAGCAGGGTGCCGCTCCGTCGCTCTCCCCCTCCCCTCTCCATAGAGCATGAACGGTGCTGTATGTACAGCATCGTTCATGCATCTTGCAGTCTTTTCTCGTTGGAAAGGATCGTGAAAGATCCTTTCCAACGAGAAAAATTGCAGGTGTGTACGCAGCTTTAGTCTCCTTGAGCCTCTTTGGTGTTTAAGTAGATTTTCCATATGTGTATAGCTACAACTTGAGAAGTGAATAGAGGACCCAATTTGCCAGGTGGACATTTTTCTCATCTAATGGATCTGGGCTGCAAGATTTTTTGAGTTACAGGCAGTAAACAAGTCCAGTTTACAGTGGGCCTATTAGCAATTATTGTTTGTTCTGTTACTTACTCCTCAAAGGTTTAAAACTTCCTGAGTTTTTGTATTCCTTTTAATAAAATCTCTTTTCAGTCTTTGGGAAATGGGGTGGGGGTAGGGGGTGTCTCTCCCTTCTCTCTTCATGATCCCACCCTCTTTACCACTACTAAACCAAAACATGCTGCTTGGAGGAGGGGTTATACCTCAAGATAGCCCAGTTTGTTCTCCAGTGTCAAAGCTACAGCAGCATTAAAGACTTCATTTGTCCCTTAATAGACAAACAAAAGAAAACAGATTGTTGGCAAGACGATAACAAGGTCTTGATTTTAAGTTGCAAAGGTACAAATCCTAGTTATGTATAATCCAGATGCATTTGTGGCCTGCATGCAGGCAATCTAGGAGCAGATAATACTGCCAGCACCATATGCCAGGCTGCAAGAAGCAGCACAACAAAGCAAGCAGATGTATAGTTAAACCAACATGCAGATGTACTACAATATAAATAAAATAACAATTACAGGACAATGCAGTCACACACTTATGGAGTTTTCAATTTTAAATTTTATTAATGTCACAGATTTTTTTTTTTTGTCCAGTCCATGCCTGAGACACCTTTTAATGGACAGTTCAACTACCCATCACACAGCATGATAAAAACCAGAGATTCACATGTTCTGTAACGTAGTCTCTAAAAATGGGACCAGAACTGCTTAAAAAAAACTTGTCTAAATTTGCCAAGTGAAAATTTACTTGTTGCAGTCTACCACACATTCCACATAAATACCTTCATCCTTTGTTTTATAAATTAGATATCTGCAATATAGACCTATTGTTGGTTGGCAACGATTTAGACTGTTCACAGTTCAGTGCAGGCTGTGAAGTACCTTCCTTGTACTCTCTAAGCGCAATTCAAAAAATCTAAAATATTCTGGAACAAAAAAAAATATAGGGAGGATCAGTTGATAATTAAAATTTCAGCATTTAATGGAAAGCCTTAGGTGTTTGATACTTGCAAAGGAAGAAAAAATGCTTAGGGAAAGGGGGATGGTAAATTATGGAACACTAATACCTGTCATTTCAGGTAACAAAAACACTGACCAAGCTGACTCTTGAAGGTTCATCTATACACAGACCTTGCTCAAAGAATTTAATTAAAAATATACAAGCAATGTAAAAGCCATTCCATTCTATGACCAGGGGTAAAATGCCAGATCAGTATTCAGTCACAAGCAACAGAACAGATATTTCTCAATTTTTCCCATTAGTTATTACATTTCAAAGAAGCACACCAGCTAAAATGCAGTATACTCAAATCACAAGCATTGTTCTTGGCATCTACTATGGCAGTCACATCCTTTTCAGAATCCAGCCATCCTTTTCAGAAAATTGCTACAGATCTACTGGTAAGTCAAATATAGTAAAAGATATGCGCAGGGCCCCACATGATAGATCCATACAAAAGTCAGTGTTCACTAAATAGGAATTCCAAAAAAAGCAAACCTGTAGGAGGAGAAATATTGACTTTTTAAAGTGATGAACAACTCCCCCCCCCCCCCATCACACCACCAATAAAAAACAAAAAAAAAAAACATTAAATTTACTTTACTCTAAAAACCATTTTGTTGTAATTACCAGCCATGATTTACATTCACTGAATTGGCTCTTTTTACTCAATGACATGAAAAGCTGACAGTAGGAGCTCACACACACAACAGAGCACTGGATGATGCCAGCAGTGACACCCCATTTATGTAGCAATAATTATCACCAATCCTCTCGGCCTCCCCAAGTTTGCTAAAAAGTAAGTATGCAGGTTCCTGGGAAAAGGTGGGGAAAGAAGTGGGTGCATAACTTCTACTGCTGCAAGATATCAAAGGTCTTCTGAACTGTCAGCACATACTTCTCATTACATGGGTCTCTTCATTCACTTACACTTTTTATAATGTAGCAAATAAACACATGTTTTAAACATTCCCCACTGTTATGCCACTGTATTCCTTGTCACTAAAATCTACTATATTGAAATCAGAAAATCACTGCTTACATATTAACTTCCATGTGCTCTGGAGCAACAAATGAAACGCTAAGTTGTATTTTCTCTCAGAAAACCAGTTACCCATTCAATACTTTCCTCCCCCTACAGACTTGCTGTACATATCACTTGGAAAACATTTAAACTTCTGCAAATGTTAAGCTAAATTTCAGTTTAGTTGGCAAAAAATGTGCTAAGCTGAAGCATTTTTAGTCAGGCAGACTGGTGAACACTTGTCTTGTACGAGCTTTTCTGAAAAAGACTTAGAGGAGCGATGGAGTGTGTAGAATGAGTGGTTAGAGTCACAGATAAAGAAATGGTAAAGCAAGTAAAAATATGTGGTTTAGCTTTACACTGAGAAATAGGAGCGTTAAAGAACTGTTCTTTGTATAAATCAGCCATTACAAAAATTATAAATACATCTCCATACCCAACCAAAAGGCCAAAGCCTATCGAAGAAACACTATAGTTCCTGCATATAACTTTGTAAAGGCATGTTGTTTTGAAAGGACACTCATACCACAATGAATAAAGTCTTGTTCCCACAAACACTACAACTGCAGAGCAGGTTCTGCCGTGGTTCTAGCAGCTGGAACACAATTTGACAAACACAAACTCCACTAACAATGTTGCATGACACTTCAGTTCAAAGTTAAAACCATGGGAAGATCAAATGAAAAAGTTGCCATACATACAAATTAGAAGCGTTAGCTTCTTTTAACTTGGAGATTCTACATATAGTTGTGACTGTCAAAATAGGAATCTGGACATAGAATTGTAAAAATCTTTTACCCCCATATACATTTTTATTGTGCGAGATGAAACAAGTACCCAACAAGTTCTGTTATTACCCACAAGCTGGATACCATCAGCAGCTCGTGTAATTTATGACCCTTTCATGTGACAGCACTTTTGGGGAGAAATTGGAGGGATGGCGGTTTTAGACTGCTATTCTGTGCTCAGCAAAAGGAAGATCAACATATTGCAGAATAAAGAAGTTACAAGTTTGCAGTGCTCCTCAATTATGCCACAAATCTTACAAGTTGGAGTTCAATGTATCCAACAGTATTTTTTGGGAATGGTATAACGGTGGAGCGCCGTTATGGCATTGCAGTAGAAACCATGCTAGTTCCCAATATATCTGGTAGCTTTTTTTATTTTTTTTATTTTCTTGCTTTTTAACCCTTTAAAAAAGGTAACAAACTACAGCTTTGCACTAGACTATATATAGACCCATGTCAATTACCCATCTTAAGAAATAATAAAAAGACAATAATAGGGTCTTGACTAACTCCCTTTAAGGTCACTTAAATGATTGACACAAAGCAGACTATGGTAAAATGTGATGCAATGTTTTGTTTTAATAGCCATGCCCAAACAGAAAGGAGAAGGATATGGTTACCTCTCCACTTCCTGTCCCAACACAGCTATTTCCAACATACAATCTCTGCTTTATGCAAGACGGCAATCCTTGTGGTGTCCGCTATGAGCATAGCAAAACTGAGGTAGTCAACCTTGTGCAGGCTCAGCATAACAGATTTTAATGATTGCTGCTATTTCATTCTCTTTTTAGATGAGTTGTTTGAACACTGGGAATTCTTGTTCAACTGGTAGTGTCTAATAAAAGACATGTGTTCCCATGACAAGGAAGCAGGGAAGAATGCGTAGCATTGCAAGTGTTAAGGTGATTCTGTAAAGTTTTTGAACATTGTTGGATCCAGTCATTTGCATCATCCAGTGTGCTGTGCAGTAGATCAGACAGTTCAGATGATCTCGTTCAAGAGCTGTAGTTTGTGTACCTTAGTGGGCAATATATCAAAGATCTTTTTTTTTTTTAAATGTTTTTTTTAGGGCTTTACTGTTCACCTAGAACAGCATACTGGTTGTCCAACTGAAGTCGGAGAGCCTGGTTCTTTGCCGCTTCTTCTCTGGCACGGTTTTTATGCTTAACTATCTCAAAGGTCTTCTCCATTTCTTTATCTCTGTTGTGAAAACAAATGCAATCAAGATTTTAAGATATGGCCTTTTCAAAAGCAGAATACAGCATATACAATATGAAAGCAATGTTGCCTTTGCCTAAAAACATTTCTATTTATTACGATAATATTAACACTGATCTGTATGTGGCCAATGTCTCTGATGCTTGCTGGTAAAGTGCTACGGCCTTCGTCAGTCTCCAGCATCTTACAGCAGTTTTGATTTCTGCTGGGGACACAGTAGCAATCCTTGCTTCATTACAAGGCACAGCTGTGATGATAGCATGAGCAGAAGCAACCATCAACACTTCAAAAGGAACTAAAAAAAACACTGACAAGTGTCAAAAAAAAAAACAAAAAAAAAAAAAAAACCTACCTTTAATCCCGCAGGGCAGTCTGATTCATCTGAAGGTGTATGCATCGAGTCCCACGTTGTTGCGGCATCTGTCACCAAGCCGACACTCTGGGCACTGCCATCTTCTCCTCTTCTTCCTACCTCACCCGACCCAGATCCGAGATCGGGTGACGGAGGTTGGAGGAAGAAAACTTGCCGATGCAGAACGGCAAATTTTTCTCTTTGCATGAAAAGGCTCCTTCTGCTCATGCCTGAGCATCTTGTGCATGCAAGAGCCTCTCAGGATGCGTGACGTAGGTATCCAGGGAGGCTTTGCGCTCCATTTATTCTCGATCGCCTAGGTGTTTTTTTTTTTGTTTTTTAAAAAAAACAAAAAAAAAACAGGACAGAGGCTTGATTGGGGGGGTTGCATGACTTGCAGAAGAAATCTTGGGGTTATCTTAAGAGCCGAGCTGATTTGTAACATCTTGTAACTCTTTAACGACCAAGACAAAATCTGCAGCTGATTCCTTTTCCATATCAAAGCACAGCTTGCTCCAGAAGGTAATGAATGTCCAGGTTCCATTAATTTGTTTTTATTTTGCTTTGTTTGTGATTAACCCCCTAACCGCTAAGCCCGTAATTTCTCGCACTAAAAATTTTTGCTGTTTTGGTTAACCCCGTATTTTTTCGCCTACACTAAAATCCCCACTTACCTGGTCCCGCTGTGCTAATCCAGCGTCGG
>NC_092862.1:102386087-102464931 GCF_032062135.1 Pyxicephalus adspersus | reverse complement strand
CGCTTTTGGAACAGAAATCTAGAAATCAGTGTAACGCTCAGGTGGTTAACTCAGAGTGAGAATTTTATACAGTAACTGACACCACCCGGCCTAATAATATGTTGAGACAAACATCTGTCCTAATTTCATTTATTAAAATATTGTACCTGTTCCGACTTACACATGACTTCCAGTCCCTATCTCATATGTAACCCGGGGACTACCTGTAGTGGAATACAATTACACATATGGCATTCATTTTGCAATACTTGCCTGCGGGACTCTATATGCTTGGCAGTGGCTTGTAGTGATGGGAACTGGGTATCACTAAAAATTTCTGGAGGGCCCTGGGGTCTCCGTGGTGTAGTAGACACTCTAGCAGCAGGGGGTCTATATACACCACTGGGCTGTACAGGTTCTTCAACTTCAGTAACTAGAAATAAAAACAAAATAAAAAACATGTCAAAATTATATTGCTCATTTTCATGAAATAATGCACTTTCCAACTTAAGTGAAAGATTAAAAAGGTGAACTAAAAACAGAAGAATGCAATCTATAGTTCCAACTTTTACATGTTCTCACCAAGATTTACAGTTGGCTGAGGAGCTGCAGCCTTATTCCAAGGCCCCTGTGACTTGTCTGCGCCAGAACCACCTGCCTCTTCCCAATCGGCTCCTTCAGAGACACACACGCTGCAGCCAGCATAAAGGACACACACGCAGGATCAGATACCCGGAGCTGTCTTATAAATGGGTGAGTGTCTTATTTTAATTATTTTTTTAAAAATCGGGGGTGGCTTACTTAATGGGGATGTCCTAAAATCGGGGAAACACGGTAGGAAGAGGTCTTTTCTTCCCTATTTCTGACTGGGGGAATTCTAGTTGGAAAGCATCTGTGCAAATTAACTACAAAATTGACACACCATAGTCTGTGCAGTCTCTGGTAATCCCTATTTTGTAGAAAGTGTAATCTACCCTTTTATATAAAGTACAAAATGTGTTGATGGGTCTGTTTTAATTATAAGTATGTAGTCCTAATGTAGAACAGGAATGACAAGATTTCTGCGACAGACAGGTGTGCGCGCGCGCACACACACACACACACACACACACACACACACACACACTACCTTATCTGTAATGACTGAATCCGTAGTCCACTGTAATCAACTTCTTTTTGTTCAAATTCTTTCCATTCATCATCTTCCTAAACAAAGGAAAAAATTTGTATTAAAAATTTGGTAAAGTGTTGGCATATAAAAATACAGTTATAAAGGTATTGAATAGTGCAGAGTACCAATACTAGACCGATGTGTACATGCCACAAAGCCAAATTGTCCAGTGCCTTATGGCTAAGGCTGGGTACACACGTCCAATGGTTCTCGCCCGATTATCAACTTAGGGCCGAAATCAGACGAGAATCTGGCGTGTATACAGCGCTCAATGTCCATAGGACCGTCCTATCCGATCCACGAACGATGGACGACGAACAATCGTAATGCAGATGAAGGTGAGGGAGAGCAGCGGGGTGTCACTCTGTTGTTCTTCCCTCTCCATACAGCAGAATGGTGCTGTATGTACAGCACTCGTTCATGCATTGTGCTGTCCTTAGTCGTTGGAAAGATTGTGAAAGATCCTTTCCAACGACAATTATTGCACGTGTGTACATAGCCTTACACACCCCAGTCCAGCCTACTATGGAGCATTAATGAGCATTACAGAGTTGCATTAATGCAACAATATCCACAACAAACCAGAAATTATGAATGCACCCTCTTCTCCAGTTCAGCAAAGAAGTGTGTTACAGTGTTCTGCACTGCAAGGTTCCACCCAAAACAAAGGCACCACCACTGTGAATGGGCCCCTATATTTGTCTGCATTACCACTCACCTGCTGCAAACTTTACCAGATTGTCTCACTCTCTAGGTTGTTAACGATAAGGCAACATCTTAATTTTTATTTTATGCACAGTTGTCATTTTGTGTAAGTTGTACAACTACAAAAAATAGGATCTGATTTTACAATACTCCTCGAAAAAAAAAAAAGTAATAATCTATATGGTGTCATCAGACAGAGAAAAACAATAAATACTGCTCTAGTAAAGTTTCAGTCTACTAAGCATGTTCATAGCAGGACAGAAACACTTAACAAAGGCCCTGCTGGAGATTTATTACAATGCCTTATACACAATAGGTTATAATTTATTAGATAAGAGAGTGCTAAAATTCTGACAGCACCTGTACCTGCTGGTAATTTAGGGTAATCCAATCACTGCTTTATCCATAGACTGTAGATGACAGGAGTATTATTTTACAAGCTGTTCAATTTGACAAGACAACACAAATGCCTGGAGATTCAGGTGTCAGTATACCGTAGCTGGTTTCACAAAGACTTACATTACCAATATGACTGCCACCATGAATTTTTAGTGTATACGTGTAATAAAGGGGTTTCAAACTCTGGCCCACAACGTCCTTTTTCTTGGCCTCCAAAAGAATTCTTAATATGAATTGCAGCTGGCCCGCCACTGCAATAAAAAAATAGCACCACCACTACAATTCCTGTCACCACTCGCATCTATGAACTATCAGCCGCTCTGCCCCGTGTTTGACTGCCTACGCATTTGACTGTTTTATAGACACAGGGAATTGTAGCAGCGGTGCTATTTCAGTTTCATGTTTGGCCCGCAACTTTGTCTTTAAGTTTTTAATCTTGGCCCACTGTGTATTTGAGTTTGACAGCCCTGGTGTAATCCATCAGATTATCAGCAAATACTGGTTACACGTGTGCCAGGTTCAAAACACTGATTTACTAATGCTTTGTAAAAGCACTAATATTAATAATAATAATAAATAGGATTTATATTCTGCCAACATATTACGAAGCCCTGTACATTAAATGGGAGCTGTAAATGACAGACAGATACAGACAGTGACACAGGAAGAGGAGAGGACCTTGTCCCGAAGAGTTTACAATCTAGGGGGCAGGGGAAGTAACACACAATGAGATGGGAGATATGGAGTGGTGGGTAGTAGTGACGTTTCAAAATACAGAAGAAGAAAAACATTATCTGTAGGCAATCTGTTATCTGTAGGGTAGGCAGGTTTGAAAAGATGGGACAAGTTCTCTTTTAAATGAGCGCAAAGTAGGAGCAAGCTGAATGGGACGGGACGATGACAACCATTTCAGAGAGTCGGGCCTGCTCTAGTTCCAACTTACAAACTATGACCAAGTAGGGTTTTTGTATTGCAGAGAGGGGCTTGTGTTGTCCTATCTAAAATAAGCTCTCTTACCAGCCTGATTGTTCTCTTTTGTAAAATCACCAAGCTGCACATGAGCAGCTGCAGAGACTGAATGAACTCCCGCCCAGGAGTTACATCATCCCAGCCTGGCCTATTAACATGGAACCATTTTTCAGCACCTACAACAACAAAACAGGGACTGGTGGGTATAAAAAGGGTTCAGTTCCACTTTAAGCTGTAGTTACTTTCTGTTAAAAAGTAAACTGTAAGCTTTTAAATCTGCTAAATATATTCCAGGTGCATCCAAACTAACTAATACTACACCACTCACATACATGGATGGAAAAGTCAGGACTGGGCAGGTTGGCTGTGCACCATACATTACTATAAATGCTGATGTCCACCATAATAGAAATCAGAGTGCAGTGGCTGGCCAGTAAGGCTATGCTCAGCTTACGCTTCCTCAGGGGAAGATACAAGTAGCGTAGATACAAGTAGGGGAGGGGCAGTGAGCAGTCCAGCACCATCCACTGCTGCCTCTTTGCAGGTCTGGAAATACTGGTTGGTGGAGTGCACAACAGTTGTATAAAATTAGCATAATCCATTTGAGATAATGTTTTCAATATGAATGTTGGTCAGCCCTGGTGGGGGATTGACTTTGGATTGTTCCTGAAGACAAAAGGAGTCAGCTGGAGGTGTTGACCAAAGAACCAGAATTGGAGATAATACCCCTAGGGGGAGTCAAAGACCGGTGTACGACGGAGCAGCACCCCGCTGCGTTCTCTCCCCCTTCACTTCCATTTAGATCGTTTGTTGTTTATCTCCCATGGATCCGCCAGGACGGTCGTAAGGACGATGTACACACGCCAGATTCTCGGCCGATTATCGGATGGGAAGCACTGCAGGGGTGTACATAGCCTTACTCTCTTACACTTTCTCTGGAGCCCAGCCCAGTTACAGGATATGGAGGATGGGCTCTCTGCATTATATATTACTTTATTTTGTCTTTGTAACCAGTTGATATCTTCTTAAATAATTATATTTGTTCATCCCTTTTCTCGCTTAACATCTTGTTTTTTAATATTTGTGTTATTTAGGCTAGTAGAACCATGGTAAAGGCACAGCTCTTAACAAAAGTCACAAGATAAGGGAAACAGAATTTTTTCTGCCACTGAATCCATATTCTACATCGACTTGTATGTAAAAGGTACACATCTGTGTTGTGCCCAGGGATTATTCAGGTGGGTGGTGGAGTGAGCAGGACAACAAATGTAGTTCTCCCAGTTGCTGTAGGACTCCAGTAACCCCTATAATTGTGCTCGCATTGCACCATTATGTCCCAAATTTTTAGTAACGGAAAATGCCAGGTGGCGCTCCTGCTTAAAGGGGTCTGGGGAGAACATTGCATGTGTACACATCAATGATGTATGTGGTTGGAGTACCCCTTAAAGATATTTAAAAAAACAAACAGATACTTTTTTAAATTTGATCCATTCTGATTTGCTAAATAGCACTAAAAGCATATCATCCTATTGTTTTAATGAAAACAAAAAACTTTTCATCTTGTCAGAATCCTATCATTCTGGGCTCTCCGACTGTGCTGACTTGTGAAGTTCTTGGCTACCTTAGCAGAACCACGCCCCTTTATCTCACGTTTATCAGGTAAGGGGGAGCTTCCCCAGCCCTATCTTGTTTCTGTTGACCCAATACAAAGGGATGAGAAAGCGCTACCAACCTAAAACTGGAGTGCTGGCAGGATCAACAGATAAAATTTTTTTTAGGGAAGTAAACTCAAACCTCAGCCCAAACCAAAAAAATACACTTACCTTCAATCCCGCAGTGCAGTCGATCGGTCCAGAGGTTTCTTCCGTCGAGTCCCATGTTGTCCCGGCATCCGTCATCCACTTCATCCAGGTTGTTCTTCCTACTTTGCCCAACACAGGCGCGAATTCGGGTGACGTAGATGGGAAAAAAACTTGCTGATCTCATGCACGCAATTTTTTTACCTTTTGACAAAAGGGCCCAAGAGCCTCCCAGGATACCTACGTCACACATCCCGGGAGGCTCTTTTATGCGCATGCCCGAGCATCTCAGGCATGTGCAGAAACCTTTTCATCAAAAAGGAAAAAAATTGCTGATGCGCTCCCATTCATTCACAAATGTCAAGGCGATTGCCCCCATTTTTTTTAAGTAAAAAAAAAAAAAACAAACAGAATTTTTACCCTACATTAAAAGGTTGTCCACCCTTTTATGTAAAGTGAAAATACTGAGTTTGGGTACGCTTTAAAGCTGCCTACTTATCTAAGATGCAATAGCTGGACCCCCACACTGACTGTACAAGCTAGGATTTTTAATCTGTGACATTTACTGCTCCAAGATGCCAGCAGTAACCTGATAACCACTAGGCATTGGCACATTGCTGCAAAGCCTAACAAAGAGCTGAGGTTTTTTTTCTACCAGCTTTCATAAGCAATGACAAGTGTGTCAAATTGAAGTCAATGGAGGTGCCAGTAAACCCCCCTGAATGATAAATGTAACATCTGGACAAATGCATGACAACACTAGCACTCTGGCCTTTGCAGCACTAGGTCCCATGTTCAAATCTCGGCTAGGTCACTAACTGCATGGAGTTTGCAGGTTCTCCCTGTGTTTGCGTGGGTTTTCTCCCACATCCCAAAAACATGCCGTTATGTTATTTGGCTTATCCCAAAAAGGTAGGCTTGGACTGTATGTAATAAAGACATATGACTATGGTAAGGACATTAGATTGTGAGCCCCTTTGAGGGACAGCTAGTGACATGACTATGGACTTGTACAGCGCTGCGTAATATGTTGGCACTTTATAAATACTGTGTAATAATAATAACACCAACCAACTGAAATTAAATAAAACAAAGCAGAAGCTGTTAATTTGAATGTTACCTATTTTTTCAAGGTGTAACCCCCCCATCTAAACATGAGCTGAGTTCTAGTATTTAGGAGTACAGCATGTTGATGGGCATTCATATAATGATCACTCAATTTATCCTCAGTTGTATATGATCACTCACTGCCAATTCCTGTCTCCATGTACAATATTTCATGTGTAAGAAAACATGTGTGGTTATCTTGTGAAAGTCTGACAAGGCACGTCTGTTACCATGTGACAAGGTGATTGCTGGGCAATATATTGGAAAAAGATTTGATATTCCGGGGTTATTAGTGAAATAGGATGATATTATTAAATACACTGCATCCATCACCCTCTGTAAAGGAATACATTTATCTCCAATGTCGGCTTCCTTCCAGCCTGAGAGTTGATGGCAGCTGTGTGCAATGGGTGGAATAGCAGAGGCCCATGTGTATAGATGCGTATGTGTGCTTATGCTGCCCCCAGTCTGCAGTCCCCGGGCCGCACACATGTGCCAATGACAAGCCAGCTCCCACGTGTACCATGAAGCTGGGTGCCAGCCCCGGTAAGTGGTTCTATACGCCAGCTACGTACCTTCTCCTGCTGGAGGTCCTGGGCCTCGCTCCTGCTGGCCTTGTCCTTCTTCATGCTCTTGGGCCCTCCGCCCAGAGATACTAGCGAGGGCTGTGAGGCGTCCGGCGGCCTCGTAGCTCCCCTGCTGGCGGCTACACTGCCCTTATCTTTCTTCTTCTTTTTGTCCCGTTTGGCGAAGAAATCGTCCAAGCTTCTCCCATCAGGCTCAGCCATGGCGGCGGTGGAAGTGACACACGACGGAGGAGGCTTCTGGCCAGGTAAGCGCGACACAGCACAGACCGGTCACACTCTCAATCACTAGAGCGGCGAGGCCGGAAGCGCTGCCCACACCCGGGGTTAAACCATCAAAACCTCACTGGTGGGGGTAACCGGCTGTGACTTCACGCTCTGAGCACAGGAACTGAGCGATCACGTGTATATGTTACACCCCTCTCTGCTCTGGAGTAGTATGGACTACCTTGCGCTAGCTTTCTCAACCTAGAACGTGTCTTGGCGCTTGCGTTGCTCATTTTTTTCCACGCCAAATAACTTTATTAACAACGGAACAGGGTTACGCATGTGTGGCGATCATATGTTGCTGCCCATGTTTTCCTTCCTAAAAGTGGAAATTAAAATTGTGAAAATAAAAAACAAATTGCTTTGCCGAGAGCTAACACTTTTTAAAATAAAATAAAAAAAGGTTAATAAAAAGTATTTTTTAGAAAATGTAAAAATACCATTGTTGTATTGTTGTCCCTACCTGGACATGGAACAAAAGGCTTGTGTCCACTTCCTGGAGGCACCAGTGACATTGTTGTGCCATTTTGTTTGCTGCTATGGACTAAACTTTAATAGGTCACTCTGGGGAACACGCTTTTTGTTGAGTTAGATCTTACACTTGTTTTTTACTAATTTTTGGGTGGTGAATCCAGAAATGACCCCAGTGTTTTGCTATCACATGCAGTTTTTATGATACAGGGTACCCTTCATTTTTGTCAAAAAACATACAAATTTTACATACAATGACAAAATAATGAAATAACTTGAATGTACTGTTTATTTAAATTTCTTTTGTTCATACAAAGGATTTATTCTTACGCTATGACATTTATTTTTACAGTAAAACATTCTAAAATGAATCGGGTAAGTGGTTAAGGTAAATATGTACGCTTATAGCTTTTCCTGGAGTGTTCAGTGTTAGGACAATCCCGCTGTATGTTCCAACAATAGTCAGCCATAAAATGTACATCCCATCCACCCTGATACAGTCCTTCCATGCCCTTCAAATCTTGGTGGAATCATTCACCTTGCTCATCACTGACTGCACCAAGGTTTCCGGGAAGTTAGAAAGATGGCTATGCAGAAAATGCACCTTGATGCTTATATTGCAACCAAACATTTTGTAGCTCTCCAAGAGTTTCTGGACAATTTCTGTGTAATTATTTGCTTGTGTGTTTCCAAGAAAGTCCTTCACAATGGCTTTGAATGATAATCAAGTATGCTTTTCGACTTCTGACATTGTCCTGATGAAATGTTCATCTTTGATGAGCTGCGGAATCTGTGTACCATCAAACACACCGGCCTTTATTTTTTCAAATGACAGGCTAGGAAATTCCAAAATGAGGTACTTGAACCAGTCTCCTTCAGTTGTCAAAACTTTAACAAACTGCTTCATCAGACCGAGCTTCGTGTTCAGTGGCGGGAATATAATATTCTTTCTATCAACAAGTGGCTCATGTAGAATGTTTGGATAACCAGGTTTTAGGGCAGATCTTGGAGGCCAATTCCTTTCCACCCAATGCCTCTCACGAGCTCTGCTGTCCCACATGCACAGATAACAGGGATACTTGGTGTATCCACGTTGCTGACCAAGAAGGAAGCATACCATTTTAAGGTCAACACAGATGACATAATTGTGTTGGTGATATTGTAACAAATCAATGACTCTCTTTATGTCCGCATATTCTTCACAAAGAGAAACTGAATGGCCAATAGGGACTGACCCAAATATATTGCCATTGTGAAATAGGACACACTTTAAGCTCCACTTTGAGCTATCGATGAATAGTCGCCATTCAGTTGCGTTATAGATTGGATTTCCCAATTCCTCCATTAAACTAGGTATGTTATGGCAATACACAAAGCCACTGTCAGTTCTAAAGTACTGCAGAAATGTACGATACCTTTTTTTTTTTTTCAAGTAAATTTTTCTCATACAGTCTTGATGCTAGGAGTACTGAAGCCTTCTTCGATAGTCCCAAATCACATGCCAAATCACTCAACTCATGCTGATCAAATTCCTTACAAACAGAGTCCTCTTCAATTTCAAACTCTTCATCATTGTTGTCACCTAGTTCATCATGATATGAAATTTAAAATTTGCTTATTCACTACATAAAGCAGCACACAACCTCTGACCACACTGTCTATACATATCCATGCTACAGTAATCGCATTAGTATAAGTGGTAGAAAAAAAACTGACGTGATAGAAGAAAACTAACTGCACTTTCAGAATCAGCAAATATTTGTTCAAAATTGTTTCGCAGTGTTAATAATAGGAAAACAATAAATATGGCATTTTTTTAACATGTGCAATTCTGTTTAGGGACCAAGATACTTTTACCAACAACATAGCCAGCTCTAGGTTGGTCGGGAGTCCACCCCAGCCCCAGTGAAAAGGCAGCTAAAGACTTGCAAGGTCAACACTTTACCTTTTCTCCTCTCCTTTGAGCCTGATCTATTAAAGTTCTCCAAGACTAGAGACAATGGACTATCACGGGAGAAGCTGGGTGATCCAGCAAACCTGGAATGGATTTGATCAACTTTTGCCAACAAATAGCAAATTATGTTTTTAAAATAGATCTCAGATTTGCAGGTTCACTCATGATAATCTGTCTTGGAAAGCTTTAATAAATAAGGCATTACTGTGTAAATGTAAAAAAGGTATTATTCTTAAAAAAATTACTGGTTTTACATACTGTATCCTATAACCTTTCATTCAGCCTCTGTATGATTCCATTAAAAGATGTAAAGGCAACATATTGACCTTACTCAAGTTATCATGTCCAATAAGTTCTTATAGCTTCTTTGTGTTGACTGCTGTGGGAATATTTGTCTTTATGAGGCCAGCAATACTTAAAGTTTTGCTAATTACAAGAAAAAAATGTAATTTATTTCAGCTCACTGGTTCTTCAATATGTTTTGTAATGTACATTGGGCTGCACATGTGCAGCTCATTATAAGATCCTGGCATGGCAGGCTGCCAGAATTAAATGGACTCCTTCGTGCTTGTGCAAAAGTTACATTATTCTGGCCTGACCAATCAAGATCACCAAAGATCCTGAAACTGGAAAAGAACCAATTAAAGATTCACTTACATGTTTTCTACCTGAAATATACTGCAACCATTTTGGATCCTCATACTTCACAATGCCAACTACAGAAATTCATTTTTTTGATCCCAATTCTACATTGGGTCTGATTTATTAAAGCTTTCTATGGCTGGGGTTGGATACACTTTCATCAGTGAGCCTGGTGATTCAGCAAACCTGCAAGGAATCTGGTCCAGTGTTGAAAACATTTGCTAACAAATAGCAAATGCTGGATCACCCAGCTTCCCTGATGAAAGTGTATTCTCTCAAGCCTTGGGGAGCTTTAATAAATCAGGCCTATTATGTCAATTTTGTTATATAAATCAAAGTTTATATGATCATTTTTATTTAAATCAGATTTTTTACCCTGATTAGCCTTATAGGTTTTGTAATGGCAAAGCTTTCATCAGCTTGAATCCCACTTCACTTCTTTTGTATTTCACCTTTGTTGCAAAGACAAAGTCTGTCGTTTCCACAGAATGAGTAAATGCACAAACTATTCAGTTTATTCCGTAACACATTGTACTCTGTTACAATGAAATTGTTTGTAGAGTTACATATTAATTATATCGTTGAAACGTTGAGCAGTCTTCCATGTAGATATGAGTCTTGTATAGACTTGTGTAGACTGAGTGTTGTATATATCTTTACCTTACTTTTTGTTTTTTTTTACTTAACAAACAACCTCATATAATAGCATTTTCTTCCTCCATTTCTGCTAAAAAAAAGGGCTTTTGACAATGAGATCAGCATGCTGTTTTCATCTTTAATAACTCTGAAAGGTTTACACTGTCCTACTCCATGCTGAGTGGTTGTATAGGAGGCAGTGGGTCTACCTTGTATTTATATATATATATCTGTACCTTTTTTTTTACAGTTCTTTTGTTGCAAAGATCTCTACAGGCACCATACAGTGTTGTATGCTTTCAGTACTTGGACATTGTCAGAACACAGGATACATGCTTCTCAGATTAAAACTATATTACTAAACATAATAGGTAATAATTAATTAGTTGCATTGTAAACCAATAGATATTACCAATTCATTAGGATTGTACGAAAACTGTTTTTGTCCACCTGAGGCTCACCACTACATGTCACATTAATATATATTTCTTAATAACTGCTGCCATGGACCAATCAGGAGCTGTCATTACCAGTCACATGATCTGGACAGGTGAGAATCCTACAAGAAACATACCCTATTGGAACAAGTGTGAGCAATGGAAGTTTATGTATAGGCAAAAGTAAGGATGAAGAACAAGCATTTTATTCTGTGTTTTGCAGATCAATGGGCCCAATTTAATAAAGCTCTCCAAGGCTGCAGAGGATATAGTTTCATCAGTGAAGCTGGGTGATTCAGCAAACCTGGAAATACCATTACGTTCAAAACAATTTACCTTTATACTCAAAATTGAAAACCCTCTCAAAGTGTTTATTGTGTTTATTTTAATATTATGCCATTTTAACAAGTAAAATGTAACATGGTAATATCCCTAATAACTTTATTTGAATCAATTGCTCTTACAATTCTTTTAATCTGCACGCAAATTTATTCGGATTGCACACAAACAAAATAGAAACCAGATCATCTTCAGTATCCAAATCTATTACGGAACGTTTCATGGCACATATACTTAGATTTGCTTAATTGTTATCTTGATTGTGAGCATTTTCTTCATTTGATTGTTGTTTGAAACATCATCTAAGTATAAAATAAAAATAGGTAAAAGTTACAGTTACAGTGATGTGGATCTCTCAATATAACAAAAAAGCAAATAAATAATATTAATAATTATTATGTTATACATTATAAACACATATTATGCATTAACTACTACATACAGTAAAACATATACAGCATTAGCTAGAAATGAAAAGAAAAATAGTAAGTAATTAAGAATCTTCTATGGAACAGACTTTTTTTTTTGAAAGTTATTAGTACCCTTCAAAAGATAGATCAAGTTTAGTGCGATAAAACATTTCTCTGCTGTAGTTTACAGGAAAGCTTATCTTTGCGAGTGATAAATACTAGCATGCTAAACATTTCTAGAACACATTACACTGTATTATATCAGCACTGCATGAAAAATAAATGGGATTGTAGTCTCACCACTGAATTCAGCAGGAATGGAGTTGTACAAGTCTGGCCATTGGGAGGCTAAAAAGTAAAGTAGTATGCAAGCTAGCACAAATGTATAAACTAGGATTTTTGGACTGTGATGTGTCAGAAATTAATAGATATAGCCCATGTCAAAAAAAGTTTAGGTAATGGACTGAATATGTAATGTTTGCGATACCAAAAATGTGCCTGTATTTTTAAAGTATCTCACACCATTAGGGCTGTTTTAATTCCCAGATGTTAAACTGTCCACCTGGCAGCTCCCAGACACACTGCAAACTGCTACTGTATAATTAGGAGCATCAAACTGCACCACAAATAACCACATTTGCATACAGCTTGGGCTGCAGTCATGGTGCCAATCTTCACACAACAACTGCACAGCCAAAAGTGTATTCTGTAATGATGCTAGGGATATCTTAGGGACAAAATACACAACATAATGGGCCTGATTTATTAAAGCTCTCCATGATTGAAGAAAATACACTTTCATCAGTGAATCTGGGTGATCCAGTAAACCTGGACTGGATCTAGTTCAGGATTCAAAACATTTGCTAGCAAATAGCAAATGACTTTTAGGAAATCCATTCCAGGTTTGCTGGATCACCCAGCTTCACTGATGAAAGTGTATCCTCTCCATCCTTGGAGAGCTTTAATAAATCAGGCCCAAAAAAATGTTTAGGTGGCGGCATGTACCTAGCATCCATTATTGTTAGGATTTTTTATAGGAGGGGAGGAAAAGATTTCAAGGCTATAGCTGGATGTATAATGTATTTATTTCTATTTAGGTATAGTTGACAGTCATCTTCATTTCACCACTTTTGTGTCCTTTTTGCCTTTATTATCACTACACACATCTGTTGAAAATATCTTCTCAGTGCTATCAGACAAGAAAACTCCCAACAGAATGTTAAAGGCTAATAATAAAAATTCAGATATCTATTTTAGAATTAGAGACTACATTTCTAATAAATCTGCCTTTGTATTGCGACACAATGTTCTTGGTGGCTATGGCTGACATGGCAATCATCCAGTAGAGTGAGGAGTACCGGGATACCCTATTTCCAGGTCACATTCTGGTGTTAAAAAAGTTTCTGGCTTTCCCAGCAAGTAGGGATGATCTAACAGATCTAAAAAGTGCATCTCAAATCTGACACAGCTCCATTTAAAGTTAACAAAAATGGTCTGATTTGTTGAAGCTCTCTTTGACTGGAGAGGATACGCTTTCAGAGGTACAGCAAATAGCAAATGACTTTTAGGAAATCCATTCCAGGTTTCTGGATCACCCAGCTTCACTGATGAAAGTGTATCCTCTCCAGTCTTGGAGAGCTTTATTACATCAGGCCCAAACTGTACAAATTTAAGAGTTTCTGCATTATAGAGTACAAGGATAGTTGTACTCTATAATGCAGATTAAAGTTATGCAGTAACTACTTTTTTCTACTTTTTCTTAAATTCCTTCTGTAAATAGCAGTGTGATTCCTGTGTGTAGATAATCCAGTGCTATAAGCCTCACATCTGTGGTGTGAAACTGTATAAACCTTTTAAAAAAATGAAATTTGTTAGTAATATGACTAATATGCTGCTCACTGCACTGGAGAAAAAGCAGCGGCCAATGACCTGCAATGGTAGAATCTGCCTAATTCTGCTTCATAGATTTTATGAATTTGAGTTTTTCCCACCATTCCTGCAGCATCTAGTATTTTCTCCACCAATAGGCCAGGGGGCTCTGAGGAAGAGAAGCTTTGCCTCCACCATGACACAATGTAAACTAAGGCATGATCAGTCAATCAGTCAGAGTGATAGTCAATACTGATGACTAGTTATTTACCCCGTGCTTGTATTTTTGGCAAAGCTTTTTACACCCTTTAAAAAGAAAACTGCTTGCCAATTCTGTATATCAAAAAGGCTATATTGACATTAAATAATGCATTGATAAATAATAAAAGTAATGATGACTCTGCCATAATATAGCAGAACCTAGTTTGCACACTTACCTATTTTCCACCCCATCCAAAATAGAGTGATATGCTGATATTTCTTTCTCAAGCTGTAACTTTCGGGACAGCAGATGTTCTCGATCCCTCTGATGCTGCTCAGTCTCAGTTCTTATTTCCTCCAGTTCTGCTTCCAACCTGGTGATCACAGAGCCCAGGTTCTGGAGCTCTATGTCATGCCAGTGTTTAGCATCATTCAGTGAGTTCTCCAAACCTCTTTTCTGTAACAGACATAAACATTTATTTATATGCATTGACATTCAAAAAATTAGGATGAATTGTTTTCAAAAAGGTAGATGAAGATTTTGTCAGTATCTTATCTTTTTTTGAATCTTGTTGTAAACTTAAAATGCCCATAACATTTAAAGGTTCTTGGTATATTTTGCAAGATTGTGCTTCTTTATGTGAACAGATGTGTATTCAACTAATCATATCTGTATACCAGATCTATAAATGTCATTTTGAATTTGCCTTGGCACCACAGTAGCTGAACTCACCAGTGTCCTAAGGGACTCAGTCTCGGCCTGCAGACTCTGGATTTTGCAAGCTGTATCATGGAATTCCTCTCTCAGAATTTCTACAACTTCTTCCTCTTGGCTTTGCACTGCTGGCAGAGCTGCTGATTGCTGTAAAATGATGAAACAAAGCCGTGTCTTTATTAGGCAGAGGTTCAAACAAGGTTCAGAGTTTGTGCACACAGTTCCACCTTTGCACTGGTAAGCGGGACTCAGACCGAGCTATATGAGTGCTATTAGAGGAATGGTCTGTTCACAGGAATTTATGAAAATAGCACACAAATAGGGATAAGGGTTTAGGTCCACCAGAAATAAGGAGAGCATATAATGTAGTGTCATTGCCTGGGTTAAATTAGTCACAATAGCCAATAATTTAAAGAAATGTATAACCAAGCCCTATTTTTTATTATAAATATTGGGTTCACATCAGCCATATTGTCAGTGTGTGCTAGTTAGAGAGAGATGGTTTTTGTGTAGGCCAAGATGCTTTTTCCTAATCTTGGCATTGGTAAACAGAAGGTTGCTTGTTAGCCCTACAGATTCATAGAATTAAATAACATTTGACACCACCCCAGACTTCAGCTGGATTCCCTGCAGCGTTCTAAAACTTCAAGCAACATACATTTTACAAACGGAACCCAAAACACTTCAGCCTCTGACTGCTAGATCCATGAGATTATAAGTGAAATTTGGTGGTGTCACTGCGGTGCCTCCCCTTGCTGGAAAGCAAGCTGTACATAAAGAGCAACTCTGCAAGGAGCTCCCTGTTTCTTCATTATTCATTTACTGATCACAAGGCGTACACAGGGCAGTGTCTCCTCTAAATAGATATCTGCCACCACACAGAGACCTACTGCAGAACAGGGCATGAAGGAGGAAAAGATCAACTGTAGGTATACTCATAACTAGTCCCTTTCTTTCTTCTCCGAGTGTGACTCGGGGTAGTGAAACCAATGTAAAACAATAGTAAATCAAGCCTTACCTGATCCGCCAGCGTCCTTCCCTGCAATCCCCGTCCTATCGCTTCCCCTGGCCGGCGTCCTCTGCATCCGATGAGTCACCGGAGAGTTCCCTGAGATGTCGGTGTGTGCGGACGTTCTGTTCGGGGCGTGGCGGGAATTTTAAATCTATTTGTATTGCATCCAATACAAAATAACTGTATTAAATGCAATAAAGTGGGTTTATATGTGTAAAAGCAGTAGATTGTATTTCATGAATATTTATTTTACAGTAAAATATAATAGTATTAGTATAATATTTATTTATTTACTTATTTTTTTAATTGATTTAATTTATTGTTTTGACATTATTTCGGGTTTTAAACTTTATTATACTCATACTATTATATTATACTGTAAAATAAATTTTCATAAAAAACAATGTATCACTTTTAGACATATAAATCCGGACAGAAAAGAACCGCCCAAGAGGTTAATAATCATAACAGACCAGTTAGCTATTTAGTGTAAAAACATATGTATGTATGATCACAAATATCTCAACTTATTGGCAATATTTTCACATTCATGTTCATCCTAAATGTACTGTTAGAACAAGGAGCATTTGACCTGATTGAATATAGCTCCAGGATTACCGGTTTGGTAGATTACCCAGATTCTCCCATGACAGTCTATCTTCCCCAGTCCTGAAGAGCTTTGATAAATCAGGTCCAATGTGATATGTCCTTATGTTTCTATCACTTAAATAATGAAAACATAAACAGAAAAAAATCATGTAAAGTTCCAAAAGTTGCCAACAGTTGTGAAAGCAATATCTACAGGACCAATGTTGAACTGGTTATGTGTCTGTTGTAGAATAACAAAAATATTAACCAAAAATGTAGTACTGGCAGTGTAATCACCATCCTGTGTCCACGTCTGACCACCAGTAGCTATTATATATAGTAGAAATGGATGCTGGAGGATAGTAGTAGACTAGAGTACAATGGAAGCTGTTCTGCATACAAAAAGGACAGCACTATGTTTTCAAATAGTACATTTTTGTTTTATATTGGTAAATGCTCGATACATAACAAAATTGGTTACAATGGAGTCGACTGAATAGAAAAAGCATTACATATATTTCACGTATGTTTAAGACAGAATGATCATCTAGTTTACCCTGAATGAAAAAGTGGTAAAAATTCCTTTGTGTGATCCCTGGTAATATCATTTTATAAACAAGCACATGATGTGAATGCAATATTTACAGAGGAAAAAATAAATATAAATCCATGAATGCACACTGGAAAGTGAATTTGTTGATTGCTTTCAAATGTCAGAGGCAGGGAAGACTGCACCGGCAGCAGTTTCTGGTTTTCCCAGTATGTGAAATAGCCTTTTGACAAATATCATTTTTTTTAATAATTGTGTTACTGTCAGGATGTACATAGTATATGTGTAAAAAAAATTATCCTAACTAGATTTTTTCTTTTTTTCATATCAATCCCTAAAGCGTACCTAAACTCAGATTTTTTTACTCCCTTTTATTTACAACCCTTTTAATTAAAGTAAAAAGTTTGTTTGTTTGTGTTTTTTTAAGTGCAGCACTGCCCCCTTTATTCTGGATCTAGGCAATCAATAATGAATGGGATCACAGAGCTTTCCAGGATACCTTCGTCACGCATCCCGGGAGGCTCTTGACGGCTCCTTCATGAGGCAGGCATGCGCAGAAGCAGCCCTTTCATCAATAGAAAAACAAATCGCTGATCTACACCATCTGATCTCGCGCCTACGCAGTACAAGATCGGGTGACGTAGGAGAAATACGGAAGACAAGAGGAGAAGATGTCAGTGCCAAAGACAGATACTGGGACGATGTGGGACCCGATAAAAGAAACCTCCCAACGGATAGACTAATCTGCAGGATTAAAGGTAAGTGGGATTTTTTGTTTTGGGTTTACGTTGCAGGGAAATCTCTAGCACTGTGTGTAAATAAAACACAAAGAACCTACCTTAGCCTGAAGAAGAGCACCTGATTCAGCTCTGTTTTTCTCAATGTCTTTCTCCCAGTGAATTCTAATGGTCTCCAATATATCATCAAGGCCTGTACCAATTGGAGTATCCACTTCTTCTAGCTGAGATCCTGCCAGCTGCTTGTACAGCATCTTCACATCCTAAAAATGGATATTTGTGAACAATAATGAAATGCCCAGTATAGCTTATTTTAAATATAAGCATATAAAGTAGATTTCTCTCTCACATCGGTTCATTTGCCTAATGATTAGTCTCTAAAAAAAAAATCTTGACTGAAAATAATAGGCTGTTGCCACTATATTTCGTCTGAAAATCTGAATGATTGGCTGTCATTCTAAGCCCTTGGTTTCAGTAGTTTCTGTGTCATAGGAAACAAAAAGGAAGTGAAACAGGAAACATTGAAGTCAGGGAATGTGCATGGCAACCACGGACATACTATGTTAAAAAGAAAAGCCACAATGATAACTTTTGTATCTTTGTGCATGCATAACCCATTTAGGTCCCCAAGCTCAATGCCCCATGACAAATGATCCCAATGGCATCCATAGCATTTAGGGATAAAAAAGATTTAACTAAGGTGGTAAATGTTTGTTTTGTCATTTAATTATTGTACAGTAGTGGCAGGCAGTTCTGTCCCCATTGGTGCCACTATGGCAATCCGAGTATAATGGAGGTGGAAGCCTCCAGTAAAATCAGCTCCCAGCCACCAACTCTGGAGAGGATGATTTATATCATAGCATCCATGCTTATGGATTGTTTTATAGAGTTTTATGGATCTGGATCATGCTACCAACTTAAACCTCTGCAGCAATCCTTTGATCCTACACTGCATCTTTCAAATCAGTAGGAAGAACAGAAGGCTAAAGCGACCTAGGTGTAAAAAGGATTTTGATATTTTTACTATTTATTTTTATAAATGAAGGTTTTTGCTGCATTGTTAATGTGAACTATATCTTTAGTCTGGTGTCTAAATTTACAATCTAAGTGCAGAGGATGCAGCTGTGATAGCTCTTGTAATGTTTTGTTAAAGACCTTTATATATGAGCTATGTGCTCATGTTCAATACAGATTTAAGCAGCATTTTTCTCGCATTATATTGAAATGGAAAAAAAAACATTCTTTTCTATTTTACCTCTTCATGGTTCTTTGACAGCAAAGCGAGCTCCTCCTTCATGCTTTCTATCTGACTTTCCAAATCCATTTTCGTCAAGTTAGCATCATCAATCACTTTGTACAAGGATCGTATCTCCTCTTCCACTGCTTTTCTGAAAGGCTGTTCATTCTCATATCTGCAATTCAAACAGCATGTCATTTCCATGAAAATGCAATATTGGGTTGTTATTTATGTGTCCTTTATTAAGTCAACTTCTCCTGCATAAACAATATAAAGGTAACCAACTGTCATCTTATGATGCACCAAAGGAGATTTTGTTCAATCATTTCTTAAACCAATAGACTGTAGATTTAAGTTATTTTAAACCTGAGAAAACACTGCTTTCTGTACAAGGAAACATCTTGGTGAATACATGCATTCATCCAAATAATATGTAGGACATTCACAGTAATACCCAGTTTATTAAAACATACTTCAGGAATTTATTTCTGGGAATTCCTTTATAAATTGGCAGTGGGCCTGTTTACTGTTTAAAGTGACGTAAATGAATCAGTTGATTGCAGTTACATAAGTGAATTAGCTGGTTGCTTTCAAATGTCAGAGGCAGAAAAGACTGTACCCGCATCAGTTTCTGAATTTAGAAGGGAATCTTAAGTGGTTTTTATAATTATTTGTATTTATATATTTTTTTTAATCTAATGCAAACATTATTGTACAAATGTATTTCTATTATTTTACCATACTGCTAAAAAATTCTATGAGAATGGACTAAAAGATCAAGTACAAGGATCCCTGATTAGTTCACTAAAGATTTCAGAGTGCATAAATTATATTTTTTGCCTATAATAGATTATTGTGGCAAAAAAGCTCAGCCTAAAAAACTCAAAACTGTTTTGCTTATGCCTTAAGATTTCTAAGTAGAAATCCTAAGGAAGGGGAGGATCAAACCCTACACCCAAAATAGAGAAACCCTCAGCCCAGTATTTTTTTAAAAACTCCGAGTCCATACTTGAGATATTAGGTTCACATCTAAAATAATATGTGTAAAATGTTAGGATTCCCTACTGAAATGTATGGAAGTTGGTGTACCAGAATCAACCAGGGCCAACCATCTATCCCCCTGCAATGAGTTTATAGCTTGTTCGGGGATCCAGTGCTCTGCTCTAATCATAGGGTTGTGTTATTGGGGAGATGGTCTGGTACTGGTGCATATGTCTGTGGAGAGGACACTAAGTTTTATCCCATTCACATGTATTAATGCACACATGCCATCATGATAGTATGATAGTATAATAGGGATAATACGAAGGGCCAATTCCCTTGAATTAAACCCTCCAATATTATGTTTTTGGGATAGTGGGTAGAGCAATAAAAAAGATTCCTGGGCCAATTGTACATCTTAAAACTGCTGTTTAAAGGCACAAATGATAACTAACATGAAAGACTCATTTATTTTATTTATCAGTGCAGTGCATTAAAACCATGGCTTTTTAATGAAGTAAGGCTTGGTATACAGTGAGAAAGTATAAACAGACAAAGTATGTGAAACACTCTACTAAACTATTGTAAAGCACAGCAGAAAGTTTCAATCTGCCTGTGGTTCACTCCATTATAATCCCACAATCAGAAGAGCAGGATATTGGTAATGTGTGTAATGGGTTTAAAGACTTGTGATCAAGTGATTGCAGTTTGGAAATTTGTTCAAATTGCCTGTACTAGATCTTAAAATAGAACTCCTTTCAGAAAAAAACATTTCTGTAAAATCCTCAGCTTGCTATTTAACATAACCGGTTTACCAATCAGTTACAACTGCTCCTTATTTTGGCCACCATGTAGTTGACTTGGCTTGTTGCCCCCCTTCATGTTGTTATCATCATACAAGCACTGTAATTGGTACAAAAAGAATATGAGTGCACACTTACCAAGTGAAGGGGGAAGGTTTAATATATACGATCTTGTATCTCGTAATATATACAATCTCGTATCTAGCATATATGGGTCTTGAAACTTCATAATAAAGTAAATTCTGTTAAATGTCCAGGGGTAGGGGTAACTAGTACTAGTAGCAGCAGTTCATTCATTCCTGGCAGCCAGACCCACCAGTTATTTCAAATTCGAACAATAATGTACAGCTCAGTGTGCATTACAAAATAAAATGGCAAACAGGTTTTTTTTTTGGTTTATTGGATTTAAATCAAATAATAGCAAATTATTTTTAGAATTTCCATTACATTCAATTTTAGGTTTGCTGGATCACCCGTGATAGTCTATCTTCTCCAGTCTTGGAGAGCCTTAATAATCCAGGACTACTGGTTCTAATATCTCACTTATATGTATGGGGAAAGATAAATATGACAACCATGAAAATTGTCCCATTGAAAACAAATCAGCGAAGGCAGCTTCAATATGCTTATCCCAAACAGGTTCCTTTTTTTAATGACTATAAATTTTTTTTTTGTCGAAAAAGTCCACTGTTTTGTAGGTACAGCTACATGCCTAATTTGAGTCCACAGTAGGCCTCTTTTTCTAAGATAAATGTGTTCTTGTTTGTGTTCTCAGCTAAAGAGGCCCAGACGGAATAATGATTTTACTGTTTCTTCACTATGAGTGTAAAAAGACCTTTTTGATAGATTTATTTTTCTAAACATATTAGCTTCTTTGCAAAAGCAAGCATTCAAATGTGATCTTGTGAAGCAAACGATTACTAAGATGTTGTTTGTGTCTTTCTCTAACTTCATGTTGAAGAAATATCTTGAGATTTAAAATGAAATTTGTATCAAGCTTTAAAAATTGTAGCTATTTATCGTTCTGTCTGAAATGTTGTCTATAGAATATGGGTGCAATTACCATTATGGTAATATGATGTAATTTTAGGCTGAAAGGAAAACGCTTAATTCCCCTCGCCTGTCTTAATGTATATAAAACTAAAAGTAGATTAAAACGTTGTGAAAAAGCAAATGAAGGATTGTTTCTATGGCAGCAATTGAAAAGTTACTTTTTCTAAAAAGCACTGCAAGCAAGTGGAATTTGTCACTTAAGGTAACAGCTTTTACAAACTAGAGCCACAGGGCAATTTAACACCTCTGTGATTTATATTCATATTTAATTTATTTGCATATATTATAAATGGCACCAAGCACACCCTCAGAATTTTAAAGAATTAAAAATCCAGACAACTGGAGATTAAACGTTCACTTTATAGACTGATTTTAAAAATACCGAACAGATTAGCAGAAGGTTGCATCAAATCCAAACCATCTTGGCCCCAAGAACCTACGTGATTCGCCCCAAGAACCTACGTGTGTAAGACACACTATCACATGGGAACACACTTTACCCTTTATTGTAGATCCACAAGTCCCAGACATCCCAGCATTGAATTTGTTGGATTTTATGCTACTCAATAATCCGCTGGTTGGCAGTTCCTAAGACCTTAAACATTTGAACACACCCTTTCAGCCCTTCTACACCTTGTTAATATTGGATGGCAAGAGCTGTCCCTGCTACTTGGCCATACAAAAATGTTAAGTTGTTGAAAGGTACATTTAATGCATTATCCTGTGTTATCAAAAAAATCATTGTTAAAGGTTTGAGCCACTGCCTATGGCTCCAGTGAACAAAATTAGACTTGGTTGCCAGTGACCACTGGTGGTCCGCGAGAAAATGTAGTTTTTTTTTTTTAAAATGTGAAAAATCAGATAAAGTATTGTTTCCACCATTACAACAGTCACCCCGCTCCACCAATACCATTTCTCATCCGATTGTTTTATTTTATTTGTTTATTTCTCAGATGATCTTTTAGGTAAGTATGACCTTAACAGTGTATTTTCTTTACTGTTATATTTATTTGCATCATATAGTTTGACTTTGATAACTATCATTCGATTTGAATGAAATAAACCCATAATGAGTGAGGAAAAGCAAACAAATGTTTTGCAATTCTTTAGTTATACCAAAAATAATGGAACTAATGATAATAGTAATAGTTTTACTTCACTTAACCATGAGCTGATCAATGAATCAGAGCCTCCACAGTCCTTGTCAGGCACCATTGGGAAGATCATTATTTTACAAATAATGGTCCACGGCAAAGAATGGGACCAAGGCAAACAATGTTTACTTACATTTATATTTACTTTTATACTGGTGCTTTTGCTTGTTTTATTAGCTTTTTCTTTATTTTTCTGAAGACATTTATGCATTGTTTTTTTTCTTTTACTTTTATTAAAAACACTATAAAAAGTGTAAACTAATATATAAATGCACTAACTAGAAATAATTAAACTGTGACTCCTAAATGCTACCTTAAATGTCAACTTTATGTCATCCCTGTCTGAAATGAGGTTACAACAGACAGTGTTTAAAGAAGAGACCTGCAACTTCTGTGATGGTGTGTTTTCGTAAATCACGTTGTAAAGGACTACATGTGTGTGTAATGAAGGGGGTAATGAATGGCCTAACATTTACCTGTGACAGTCCTTCTCATTTTGCTGATGCTTAGACTGTTGTTTAGTGAAATGGAAAATTTATATCCAGGGTGAGACATTTGTGGACATTAGGAAAAGGTCATATTCTTACTGTTGGATTTTTAATTATTTTATATGCACAGATGCACAGATGGGTGGTAGCACCCAACACTCCCATGCAGATATGTAAGGAAATATGGCAGATATTTTATTACTGGAATATCTATAAAGACAGTCCACCACATTTCTGATCTGATTATTAAACAGGCAGATTCTGGGGCTGTTCTCCTTGTTTTAGCTTTACTATCTTGGCTTCATTGACCCAGAACAAACATGAAATCAGAAAAGCTGGACTTACCCTACCTTTAGTCTTGCACAGTCGTTAAGGTTACTGTTCTGTACTAAAATTGCTTACCCTGATTTTCTAGCACATAGTCAGATTTGTATAGTGTGCATCAGAAACATAAAAAGACAGATGGAGCTAACCCAATTTCCTGACTGGAGGGCAATCATCATCATCCTGCCCTTTCCGATTCAGCCTTTGTGTCCCTGGATCTAAAAACTTGTTATGTATTAAAAATTGAATTTTTTAATATTAGCAGATAAAACTTCAGCTCAAGTTTTAAAACTCTGAATTTGCTAAATTTTTTCAACTTGGTAACACCAATGTTAGTGAAGCTAGCATAAGAAGGACAGCACCTGATTCTGCCCTTTTATAAGTCATGTTAACAACTGTAGCTGCCCCTCCCTGCACCCACAGGTTTACTTTAGGTAGACCATACCAGCAATTAAAGAACTTTTATTAAAATAAAAAAATTCCACTTACTTTTACTTCCACAGAGCCCTCGATCCCTCTACAGTTGGCCTGGATTCAAACCTGTGCCATCTTGCATTCTCCCTCCATCCCGGAGTGAAGGAAGTTTGGGGAACCACCATCTTCTTCCTTCTTCTGCCTATATCACCTGATCTCGCATTGCACAGGTGTGACATCAGGTGATGTATCCTGGTGTAAATGTAAAAAAAAGTGCTGATCCCACTGCTCATGCATGAGATTTGCACTGGAAAAGCTCCTTCGGTACATTCCCGATCAGGAGCAGCTCTGAGTCTGCTGGGATACATGACAGAGCTCTGCACTCCCATTCAGTCATTACCACCATGGCGGTTAAAACAGAAGAAAACCTCTCTCTTTTTTTTGTTAAAAAAGGCATTTAGGGAGGAAAAACCTAGCACCTATCAATGAGGATGCCTGTTTTTCCACTAATTTTCTATTTTCAATGTATGAGTGAAAACCTACCAAAAAGCACTAAAACTAAGAAAAGGATTTGGCTGACATTTTATTGTAGGTAAATCCTCATGACCTTGCACTTATGTGATCATAGGGTAAAGCTGATAAATTCTGATGTTTGCACCACACACCCCAATTTTCCAGTTACAACCTTCTGGACGACTAGCCTATGTATAAACTGCCACTACTGTGTTTAGAACAGTGATCGCCAAACTTTTTTGGTCCCATAGACCAGCGGTCCCCAACCTTTTTGGCCCCAGGGACCGGTTTCACGGAAGGAAATTTCTCTGAGGACCGGGAGGGGGGTGCACAGAGAGAAAAGAGAAGACATACTCTGGAGTCTCAGCCAATCGAGCTGCATGTCATGTGCTCGCATTGCTTGTACACAGACTACTGTGTACATTTACCGGCATCTCATACAAACACCGCTGCGGACCACTTCCGGTCCGCGGATGGTGGTTGGGTGCCGCTTCGTTTTCAATAATGGATCATGTACTCGCGGCCCACTGAAAACACTGAGGACACCTCCCCCATAGTGATGTCATCTGGACATAACCACGCCCACTCTCCTATTGCAGATCTGAGCCTGCAATGGGAGAGTGGGCGGATTGTGTCCAGGGACACAGCCCACCCACTTTCCTAAGCCTGGGAACTGTACAGGAGGCATGGTCCGCGGCTCTGGCCAGTGTGTCCCCCCCAGCGGGGTCCTTCTCCTGACCCCACTCAAGGGTGCACCGACCAGAGTCGCTGACCCCCAAAATTTTCACGTGTACCACTGGTTGGCGACTGCTGGTTTAGAAGACTTAATTCTGAATTGCATTAGAAAACATCTTTGATCTAAATGTTTTTATGACTCTGCCTGTATAAAGCACGGCGCAATGTGCGATATGCCGGATCTATATAAATGAACAATAAAAAATCTTAATAAACAAGATGGAGGGATGTGTTTCTGATACTCATCAGATAAATGGATAAATGGTAAAACATCTTCAACATTAACTAAAAAGTGCAGTTAAATATGACCAATTACTACCAGCTTTACCATGACCTGGATAAATGAAAACCTTCACAGACACATAGGGCTCCATTTTTAAAACAGGGAATCTGACATTCCTTCACACATTCCCTGGTGGGAAACAATTACTGTTATTGAAACATATGGACCTGGAAGATTCCCAGGAGAGAATGTTTTATAAATAGAGCTAACAAAAGTAATACATTCATGTTAATATCTAACTCTGATCTAGAACTCCATGGCAGCACAGGTCTGTGTAAATACTGTGTATCATTTCTTATGCATGTAAATGTTTCATAAATTCACCTAATACTGCTATAATTTTGTGAGATACAACTTACATGATCAAAAGATTAGTCTCAACATAGTTGCAAATAGTCGAACCCAGCAATATAAACTTTGATAGGTAGCTAAGTAGAATTTATTTTTATTTAATGTACATGTCATCTGCAATTAGTGCTATGATACCTTTCTTTAAAGTCTTCCCCACATGCTTGTATATTTTCTGTCTGCAGCATAAGTCGTGCATTTTCCAACACAGCATCTCCAACCTGTAAAAAAAAAAAAGTGGGCTAAGATTTTTTTTGGTGACTACAGAAGAATGTACAAAACCACCCTAAATTCATTTATTTGTCTTAACATGTGGACCTTCAGAGTCACAGTGTTTTATGGTAGAAGATCTCTAAACAGGAGTCAAATGGACATTGGTGTCATATAATGAAGGTGGTAATAGGAAGCAGTGAGACCAGTGGCAGACATCAGGTACAACGTGTGCCACTGTCCCCAGTCAACCCCACCAGTCAACAGACACCCCCATGGGGCACCAAGGCAGTTTGTTCAGGGGGGCAAATCAGTTCTGCACAGTACCCCACTGTTGGCTTTGTCCGCTAATGAGTGGGACTTTATAGTAGAGGAAGGGAGGAAGCAACTAGACAGAATAGTGAAGGAGTGAGAAATGAGGCAGAATTTCAGGATTACAGGGGCATGAAAAGAAAGCAGGTCTGGCTGGCATACTTCTATACATTTTGAGTCACTGACCCTGATTCCTGGATCTTCGTATGCCTTCCTTCCTGCAATAACAGCTTCCATTTTGCTTTTAAGTAAGTATATGTTACCCATTGTGCAAACCATTTAAAATAATTCTGAAAAACATTTGCTGGGGTTAGTAATTAGTGATTAATGAGCTGAGTTTGTTTCAGTAGATGACTGGGCATAAGAAATAAATATAGAAATATGTTTCTGGCTGTTTTGCATGTACATTTCCAATTCAGTTGCCTAACACTCTGTACAGTTTATAACTTGCAGAAAAGTTTTCTTTTAATCACCAATTGGAATTTTTAATCTATAAATGTTAGTAATCTTTTACTTTGTATTTTAAAATAGAATATTTACAAGGTATGTTCAAATTTTTGTCATGTCTGCGGCACCTGTTTACTTTTCAGCAAACCACTTAAGTACAGGAGAGTCCTTAGCTGCTGCCATGCCTTATCCTCACCCATGATCCAAATTACTGTACCATGAGATATTTGTGTCACTTCAGTTATGAATGCCTTATTGGCACACCCTATTTGCCATCTTTTATCAACTACTACTATAGGCCATATCATTGTATAGTGTGTGTCTGTATGTAATTATGTTTTCCTTTTTTTCTATTTCATTTTCCATTAGTAACTTTTTTTTATTGTATTTGAATTCTATTGTATAAGTTTTTTATGTGCCGTAATCTCAGCAACATAAAATCTACTTATAAAACAGATATTCATCTTCTTTGTGGAATTGTGTGTTTTTGTAGGTCATGTTCTATTGTCAAACTGTATTTGTTGTTCAAATAAAATGCAAACAAATATGATTCCAACAGAATATTATGTGTATGAAAATGACCATAAGGAAAACAGCTTTATTTGTTAAGCTAGGTATACACGTGCATCATACACGTGTATTGTCACCCAAACGGATCCACCAGGATGGTTGTTCGTTTCCAGCAACATTCCTCATTTGTCGGTATTGTTAGCTTGCCGTTTCCATTTTTTAGTTAACGATTATCAAACGATCAGTCGTAAATTGTTTATTTCAAACTACAATTATTGCAAGTGTATACATAGCCTTACTTACTGTCCTTTAAAATAATTATGTACTTTTTCCAAATTATGTAATGTTTCACTTTGTGCAAGTGCTTTGCTTCTAGTTCATATTGATTTAACCTGCTGATATCCTGTGGTTTATGTTCGCATATTTATTTACCACTATGAACTGTTTAAAATCCTTTGCATATCTTTTTTTACTCAGTTGTATGAAGACTTTATTGTTTGCCAAATTCTGTAACAGTTTTGTAATTGCTATCATTGTGAAATTACACTTGGACTCATTCCTTCATGTATTTTCTGTACAGTATCAAAAGGTAATAGGAGTGATTATGTTTGGTGTCCCAAGACTCAAATAGGTAGCTACATACTATTCCCATTTATTATCAGTGGCAGAAAATGTAAGTAAAAACAAAGTTTTGGTAGGGTGAAAATTTTGATGGCATGTGTTTCTGTGTTTATGTTTATGGTGTGTAGATGTTTGCTGGGTTGTCTAAATGCCATCAACTGTAACATGGCATATATCGGTGTCTTTCTATAGCTTTCCCAATACCTCCAGGACAAATCATAGTAATGCTCGAGAGGCAAAGTCTTACTTTCATTGTATGACATTATCATAAGGCTTCATAATGCTTGACTTGTGGGAAGAAAGCAGGGTATGGTTTTTAGGGCCGGATTTATTAAAGCTCTTTTATCCTGGAGAAGATACACTTTCATCAGTGAACCAGGGCAAAGTATTTCTTAAAATAATTTGCTATTTATTAGCAAATGTTTACATTCCTGGACCAGGTCCATTCCAGATTTTTTGGATCACCCAGGTTCACTGATAAATGTGTATCATCTCCAGCCTTGGAGAGCTTTAATAAATCAGTCCCATAGCGAGAGGGTTGGTTAGGGACTTTTTGGACTGTCCTAGGTGGCATGGAGAAGAGGAAAATTTTTTAAATGGGTGAAGTGGGAAAAGGATTGATTAAGTTTAGTAGCATTGTAACGTGTCATGCTATGTGTAGTTGTTAGGAATGTTAAAGAACAAATCTCACACAACACCTTTAAAAAAATTAACAAAGACATTGGTATTTGGAATCCATTATTAACTGAAAATGCATATTGTTAAGAAGCAGATCTAAAGTATATGTCCTGTTGTTTTGTTTTTTAGTTTTGTATGGAGCAGGAAAGGATTAAAATCCCTCTTGGATTTTTATTTTGCTTTCTGCACCAGGTAGTGAGATTTTCCTATACATTCGTAGAGAATTGTCCCTGGAACAGATGTCTCCATTTTTCCTCACCTACTGTCCTGATGATAACATAAAATGTTGGGCTTCTGTACCTTTCTGTATTAGTAACAATGGTCACCAGGGGAAATAAAGGTGTAATATCCCCAGCAGGGATACAGACAGCAATACAATTTGAGAGGGATTAACACTACTCTAAAAACTAAAAAACAAATGCCTTTAAGTAATATTTAACAGACATTTTCTAACCTTTCTAGCTGCATTATACTTAAATATCACAACTAAAGTCCATTTATGCTTCATACAGATGTTAGAGACATAAGATTGCCTGGGACAACTTTCTAAACAACTTTCTGAAAATCTAGGATTAGAACCCACAGTCCCATAACCGAGCTGCTATTGGGGTGGTTGTAATGATGTTTCTCCTACCTATCCTCAATTGTCGTCTATCCTAAAAACAGAACAATTTCTCTATACACAAATTTGTTCACTCCAATTTGTCCAGGGGCAATTATTGAGAATCCATAGGCTAAGGGGGAGGGAACGTCAGTTCCTGGAAGGCTCCTGGCTCTTTGCCAGTCACTCAGCAGCCCCAACCACAACAACAAACTGCAGTTGTGCCCAGAAGTGGCAAAGTGTGCCACAGGGAATCCGATTTGTATATAGCTGCAGCCATGGCACAAATCTTCAAACAACTGAAGTGACTCTACTATTTTTAAAGAGATAAATAAAACTTTTTTTTATAGCGGTATATATATCTAACCAAGGAGAGGAGGAGAGGGACAAAGACACTTTGGAAAAGGGGCACAGTTTGGTTAAAGAATGATTTTAAGGTAGTCTGGGGCATAAATCACCTTTTATTTTCTAATCAAACAACAGCTTTATGTGCAAGTCTGCTGCCATCCTGTGATTTAAAATGTACATGCAATCAGCCCAGAAATAATTCATTTTCATTTTTTCATTTTCATTTACCTTTCAGCGTTTAAAGTACTTAAAATAAAATCTGTCCTTTGTAAAAATCCTTGTATAAGAATAACATTCATTGGATTATTTGGTTGGTCCTTCTTAACCATGTGTATGTGAGTGTGTTTTATACTTTTAGCTTTGGAAGTTTGGAAAATTATTTATTAGAAGAAGTGGGGTTGGATTTGGGTTGCAAAGAACAACACAATAAAATCAATCAAACACATCAAATCAAAAGCATTAAAATTACATCACAATCCACCCATATAGTTCCAATTAGACATATGATATATGATCAAATATGAAAAAGCTGTATATGTGTCCAGCATTAGTATGTTTAGGATATTTAAAAGTACTTTTTCCAAACATACTTAATTAGCTATAAATGGAGGAGGCAGAGTAAACCAGAATTGACATACAATTTTAGACAACAGCCAGTGTCAGCAAGAACAAAAGAGCAGAGAAACATGCATTTAAAATGCACCTTTTAAACGAAAAATATACCATACAATATATTGTGTTATATATATGAATGTAACATAATATTTATATTAAGACCACAACCAATATTTAAATAATAATATTTGTTTACTATAATTATTCTTTTTATTCTATTCAATTTGGGAGAGAGATTGGACCTCCATCCCTCATGCGTATGTTATGCTTAAAAATAAGTAATCTATATTGTAAAAAAAGAGTTGCAATAAAAATGTATAAGAAAATGATGCAGCAATAAAAGTAACTGATTACCATAGTATTATATGTGAATTTAATATAGTAAAGAAAATGTAAGAACAAACAAAAAAACAAACATTTGTGTCCCAAGAAAGTAAAGTAAAGTACAGTAAAGCACTGGTACTCGTACAGAATTACACCAATCATTTAGGAGAAATGACAGATGACTTACCTGATGATATATATTCTCCCAGTTATCCCTGAGTGATCCCCAGCTGCTCACTGTTGATGCCTTTTTGTCCAGATATACCCTGATATGTTCTTCAAGCTCACGGTTCACCTGTTCTAGAGCCCTTACTTTATCTATATACTCCACCAGGCAACCATTTAAAGATTCAAAAGTTGGAGCTCTTCCTTTCTCCAAACCTTGGGATACAGGAACAGGTGGGCCAGAGGTACGCAGCCCCTGCATAAAAAAACTGCTGATGCCAAGAGCCCGTCGGGATACTCGAGTACCAAGGCTACTTACACCCCCAGTTGGTACACTTCCTACATACACCCCAGGAGGCCTGGGAAGGTTGCTGGCACTTCCAATGCTGACCCTACGGTTGGTAACCCCAGAACAGTCTGAAGAGGACAAAGGGGGCTGTTGCCCCAAGATGGACGATCTACGCCTTGGTAAGGGCATTGCTGCAGGAAGCTCTCACCACACTGTCCCTGTTCTCAGAAACTCTGAATTCCCTTCTCTACGTTACGTTGTGTTGTTTTTTTCCCAGTGTTGAATTTTTGGGATTACACCTTGTCATATGCAGTTCTAGAATGTGGTGTTTGTACTGTTTGTAATAGAGAATTCTGTGGCATTGTTCCACAGCATCCGCTGGCTCAGCAGTTCATTTCAGGAATAATCTGTGTGCTTTAAATAAAAGGCCAATGGCAAACGGTCATCCCAAACAATTTATACCTGCCAGTCTGTATGGACAATTAAAAAGATGAATTTCAGTCATTAACATAGTGGTGTACCTTATAGTTTCTACACTTCTAAAAATTTCAATTTTTTTCTTGTTTGCTTTGCTGAAGCTGCTTATATAGATAAAAAAAGTGTATGCCAAAAATAAAACCTAGATACTTTTCAGCTTCCTAAGAAGCATTTAATATAAAGGATGGGTCACCTTTTCCCCAAGTAAAGAAAATTATTCAGGTATTATTATTGTCAGTGATAGAATGTTATTCTATCTATCATATATTATTCTATCATAGAATAATATTCTATCACTGCAAATGTGCTCAGATATTATTAGAGCTTCAGGTGTCCCCATGCTTTAGGTTTTGAAGTACTAAGACTTGTAGCAAAATTAGATTTGTATCATCACATTAAAGTGAACTCAAGCTTTGACCACGCAGAACATTATTTTAAAGTAGTTCTCTCACTTTACTAGAGTTTCTAAAAAAAAAAAGGCTAGCTTATGTCATAGAGGTCAGCAGACACAACTAGCAAGAGCTACAGTAAAAACAAAAGTATTATACTGCCATGGTGTCCCAACCCATGGGTTTTCCATGGGGACCATTGCTAAGCAATGCAGATTTGTTCTGTAGCTTTAGTGGCATGAAAGGTAAGTATGTTCACTCCTATTTTAAAGGCAGATCTTTTCTCAGAAAATGTTACTATAATGACAGAGTTGGTTAATTACTGCATTTGATTTCCTTTTTGTCACCCTTGGAGAATAACACAGCAAAGTATTCTCTGCTTGCCCCATAAGACAATACTGGGTACCTGAGTGGCATCAGTGCTAATAAATAGAAGGAAGGATAGAATCACATAGTCTGTTATTCTGGGTATTTTTCTATATCTCAGCCAGCTGAACTTAGTACCTGGGAAAAGTGAGTACATGGGGAGGGATAATAATAAATAATTTGCTTTGCCCCTATATGTGATATACACAGGTTTTCTTCAGTGTCTATTCTTACCAGTCAGTGTGAAATGTGCACATTAAATCACTCAATATTATGCTTTGTATTATTCACTCAACATTGTGCTTTGTATTAAAGCAGAACTGTCATAACAAAAATGACACTTACCTTTACAAGTGGAAAACTGTTGATCCCTCCTAGATCCTGGTCCAGTCGGTCTCCTGCTGTCCCATCTTTATTCTTTGCAGCCGGGGGAGACACCAGGTGCTACCATCTTCTTCATTTATCTTGTGAGATCACCTGATCACCTTTAGGAAAGCCTCTTCTCTGCTTGCCCAATGTCAAAGGGTTAGCAACCCTTTTTATATAATGTAAGAAATTTAATGATAGGTTTGTTTTTTTTCATTTGAATGGACTATTTATTGCACTACAATAGACCAAAATTCAGCCCTGTTGTATTCTTCCTATCACAGTGCTCCGCACACACACAGTACTGCATTACTGTGCTTTGCAGTTGGCTTCAACACAGATGATTTATAAAGGTTGGGGTTCTTTACACAATGAATGGCATCACAGCACACCAACACTTATGCACAATACTTCTGCACATTTGTGTGAATGGGCTCTAAAAGTTTCACTTTGGGCATTCACATATTTCAAAAGCATGACCCCCAAACCTTGAAGTATTTTGTAATGCTAATTCTAAACAGATCTTTTATGCTTGTGCTGATGCAAGCATCCCTTGGCCTCCTGCATCTTATTGATGAATAAATGTAACCAAAGGTTGGCCGTTCAAGCTGTAGTAAAACAAGCATTGGAGTATGCCCTTGCTAATGAGCAACTGGTACACTCTGCAAATAAAGTATTAGTGCAGATATTGAAAAGTGCCTGCCTAACAAATTAGGTCACAGTGATTTTTTAAAAACCCAAAGGTGTCCATCAAAGTGATAATCTGTTTCATGTTTTCCTTTGAGCCACTAAGATCAATATAGTTCCCGTTTAGGGCTTATTTAGATTTATGTGTTGCAGTATGAATAGTACAACAACATGCGCTAATGCACATAACATTATTTTTGAATGGCATCTCAGTGTACTAAGATAATGTACCTGCAAGTGCATTGTCACTACCATGTGCACCAAGTACCAAAGCCACTGCCATAGTGAGTTGAAGTTGATTGCTTTATATTGAATAACGTGACTTTAAAACAAAACAACATATCATTTCATTATACATTGGTCACTCTAAGGGTATAACTAGGATTTGTTAATATTTCTCATAGCGGTTTCTTTTATTTTTCCTTTTATGTCATAGGAGAAGCAAAGAAAAACACTGTCTGCTGGGACATTTAGCTCCTTCATTGTTCTTTATACCATTCTTGCCCACAGAAACATGTATTAAATCATGTACATTCCCAATTGTGCATTATTTAGTGGAAAAAAAGGATGCAGAAGGCAAATATTATATTTATTCTTTTTATGAAAGTCTTTAAATCTTTTACGGAGAAAAATATTGTGTGTGTAAGGAGAGGCAGTGCTCACCTCTTTTTAAAAATAATAAATGCCTGGCTAGGCATTTCAACACTAACATCCAATGGGGACATTACCACAATTTCAAAAAACGCCCTTGTAACCCCTCTCACCATTAAGCAGTGCAAAGACAAAAGGTAGTTTGTGGCATGGTTGTATGAATGAAGCTACAGATGGGCTATTTATCTGTAATCTTTCCCTGGATCTGCCACTCATAAATTACAGATGCATTCAGTGTCCATGTAAAGCATGCTAAACTCTCCTACAATGTAACTGCTTTACAACATTCAAATAAAGTGTGTGGGGCTTATCAACAGAAGAGTCCTACAGAACTTAGAAGTAATATTACCCTTTATTTTTTTACCTATTTATATATTCTAGACCAGGGGTCGGCAAACTTTGGCCTTTAGGCCAGATACGGCCTAGCTGGTGGTTCATTCCGGCCTAACGCCCCCTGACCTATCTGGCCGGCAATATGGAGCCGCGGGTTGCCGGTGGATTAACCAGGGGGCGTTAGGAACTACCGAAGCCGCCTCCTTGCCGTGGCTCCCCTATTTATCGCGGCTGGCGTTGATACTTCTGCCGCTGCAGTAAATAGGGAACGCTCCCTGAAGAGAAATCCCTTTCCTCCCCAATTCATATGGAGGAGAGGAATTTCACTTCAGGGGGTGTTCCCTGGTGATGGGCGGAGCCATTAGGGCTGGACTCACAGTCCGACCTACTGTGCTCCTGCCCACCCCTGAAATGGCCTAGTGCCATAAAAGTTTGCTGACCCCTGTTCTAGACCATGTTGATGTTTGGCATATGAACTTTACCTACATAATGGTCTAGAATTACAACTCATTTCAATGTTTGCCTTGTTAATATTCCATTCTGTAAGTGTACTGGTAAATAAAAAAACTAAGGCACACAATTTCTTACATATAAATAACTGTATTTATAAAGCCACAGATTGTTCTGTAAAGTTTTACCACAATTGTAAAAAGATGACAATTCTTAGGAAAACCAGCTGAAAACATAGTAATTGAAGGATAAGAGGGAGGTACACAAAGCATATTCATATTATATAGGTGTATGTAGATACTTAGATCTGCTGTTAGGGTGCTTTTGGAGGGATGGCGGTCAACTAAAATCAACTAAAGTTTTAACTGCTTGTTATCCAGTTTCTACAGCAACTTAAGACACAGAGTTTCCACCTTTTATGTCAAATTGTCCTTTTTATTCACTGCTGTTTATGTCGGGAGTTAGATGGAAAGTACAGTACTGCCCATGTCAGTGGTCGTCATATTTCAGAAGTATGTTCATGTCCCGCGAAAAGTGTTTCCTGACAAAACGGGTTGACAAGGACCATGCCACTGCTTCGATAGTCGCCATTAGCTGGTGAGCGAGGCTCTGATAGATGATCCTGTGGAAAAATAAATATGTTGGCATCACAAACGTAACATAAAAATACATAAAATAATGACATTACATAACATAACATAGCATTACATAGCATAACATAACATAATCACTCCAGTTGCACTTTACAAATTTATAAAAAGAAATTATGAACATTAATTATTTTTTAAATGCAAACATGACAAAATACATAATTCTGAATAATGCACATTGTTATTGTATCTATCTGCAAGCGCTGGTGAAACAGCTGACAAAAAATGAATCTTCTTTACAAGGTATTAGGAATGCTGTATCATTACAGTCGTGTTGTTACTTTTAAAGACAAGTTATTAGTAGTATGCTATACATTCTGTTCTTGTTCTTATGTAATGCAAAACATGTATTTCCTATCTGTACACACGCAACTGCAATGGTTTCATTGTATACTATAAAAATATGTAATTATAGAGACTGCAAGGCGCATAGTATGTATATATACAAAAAAAAGAGTCTTCCAATATATATTCTAGTATAAAACATTATTGCTATTTTTTTATATCCTTCCATCTCTGATGTTGGCATTTTAAATGGATATTTAATAAAGTTTTGGTGATAAAGCACATGCTAATCCAGTGAAGTGCTTATCACATACACCAGTTTACATAGTAACATAGTAAAAAATACATTATTTAAGCTTAATCATATATTTATATCTGTAATGGTCCATAGGTACTATTCTTGAATTTAGGAAAAGTTTTGATACAGCCCAATAAGTAAGTAAGATGCTGAGCAACAATCTTTTGCATCATGTAGGGGATAACAAGAGTTATACACAGTAATTAACAATTTAATATAAACCAGTGTTTTAATAGATACCTATAAGAAGGTATTAGGTTATGGTGCCCTTTTTGTCCCCAACAAGGTCTCTCTGCAGAGCCTATTATGATAGTAATACTTTCATGTCTTCATGAAAGTAACATGGAGTAACATGATTCCCAACACATTTTGCAGATTTTAATACTTCATCAGGGGAAGATTACATTTTAAGGGTAATATTCCTGTAATGTTCCTGTTATTCTTTCTTCTAAGTCTAAGCAATACAAATCTGACAAAATTTCTAGATTTCCCTACTCTACTAGGGAAAGTATTGTTATTTTGGTATGTGGTCATATTGTAAATCTTCCATCCCTTTTTGTCAGGTGAAATTTTGTCACTTGGAAAGTGAATGAATCATAAATAGTAGCAAAAACAGCATGGGTTTTACAACCTGACAACTCAATCCCAAAAAAAGAAGAGACATAGCCTCTCCCTTGTACAATTAAGAGGCTGCCTGTACCCAACATTTTGTATTTTTCACTCGTTACTTGTTTTTTTACTCTACTTTAGGTAGAGAAGCTTTACTTTATGGACAATGGTGAGGAGTAAATATTAAAATTAGGTAAACAGATCTGCAGTTTTGTGTTGTGATTTGTAAGGAGGATGGACTATTTATTGGTCTATTTATCACAATATTGTCTATCTACATTTTAGGCTGATGGATATATCTGACTCTGCTTCTTTAGAGTAAAAGGAACATCATTCTTCTACTAAATCTGCCATTGTGTTAAGGTCTATCAGCCATCTCCGGTTCTCTGTTAGGGATATAAATATTTTAATGCACTGTGTAGGCTGACTTCACACTATTACTTATTATTCCCATAAGCAATTAGCTTTACTGTGTGGGTGATCCCCAGTGACCCATGGAATACCACAAGCCACCATCCATTTCTTCAGTCAATAAACAGTCATGGCACTGAGTGACTGAGTGAGTTAGATTTAGCTTTTATGTATATGGATAAGGTATGTTTTATCTCTTGCCTTCAGGCTAGGAATATGATTAAGCAGCCATCATCTAATGTATCTTTTGTAGAAACCAAGTTCTCCCCTAAAAATCCTTTATTATATGCCAGGGAAAATGTACACAGGTTCTAATGTAATTCAAATCATGCTGTCAGGTATGGTATATAATTAATGTTAAGATGTTGTAACCAATTTATTTAAAGGTAATAAAAAATGTGTGTTGCCTTAATTATCGATTCTTTTGTGTGAGTTATAAATTAAAATAATACATGAAAAATAAAACACTATTTTTTATAGGATAGTAATAGACAATCACACATTGTGTAGTTGAAACTTTTGTATTCACTATAAATTAGTAAAATGGAAAATTAGTAAATGAAAACCGTTACATTTTGGTTAAAGTGGACTAAACAAGCATGCAAATATCTATGTGACAAGTTGTGGGTCAGCTATCTAAACACCTGACCTGCATACTCATTCTGGGTTAGTGATTCAGAATGTACTCAAGGCAGACGAACAGAAAACCAACCAGGCAGAAATTTCAACTCCATTCTATGCAAAGCTAAAATATTTTGGGATGGAGTTAGGCTTTCAAAAAAACAGGTGTAGTAATAAAAAAAATCACAGGACCCCTTGCTATAACATGGTTTGGACTCCCATTAAATGACAATAATTGGTACACCATGTACATACCCTTTCTTCATTTTGACATAATCCCTTTATTCAATTCTGTGTGATGTATTTGGTCCCATTGGCTCCAATAAGTCACTTTCCCCTCTACTATGCTTTGATTTTTATTAAAGGAAGATATATTTGTGTTGGCCATAACATCTGACCCCTGATTCTAACATTTGCCTTTATTTTAGGCTAATAACAAGGCTTAAAGTTCAGAAAATCAAGCCAACCAATCTTTACTGATAAATTATGAAATCCGATTACCATGAGTATAGTATTGAGGGAAATAAAACCAAAAGAATTATAGTAAAAATGAACATAATGAAGATTTATTTTTGCCAGCTATGTGTTTTCCAGGACCTGCATCTATGCGGTGTGTTTTTTTTAATGTGTGTATATGTGTACACAATCATATCACCTCTGACGTTTCCAGGGACTGAATTTCTCGGGGTAGCTCCACAGCATGCTTGTTGAAGTAGTCCATAGTTATTGCATTATTCCAGTAACTTAAGTTATTCTCAGGGTTGGAGGCCTTCTTCTTCCGTCTCATGCAGCACACAGTTAATAAAACAGCTGTAAAAAAGACATGGTTGACAGGTTGAGTCATTTAAAACATTTTAAAGAATAATGAGGAAGAGATACAAATATGAACTCTAGCATAAAAAAAGGTACAAAGATAAGGAAAAAATAGAGGCTACATTGATGGGTTCTCCCTAATTGCTAAAGGGGTAGTCGTCTAGCTGTTTCAATATATATATATATATATATATATATATATATATATATATATTTATATATGTTTTTTTTTTTTTTTTTTTTTTTTTTTAAAGGATTTATTTTTTTAACAAGAAACAACTTTATGAGGCTGAACAAGATAACTCCCTCTGAAAAATGATATGGGCAAAGTTATGGGCAAAGTTATCCTTATCTACTTTTTCAGCATTCACTGCATTCAGTCACAAAACATCTCAGAGCTTCATAAGAAGTCTTTTGATGGAAGATCTATATGGGATAGGATATACAATTAGTGACAGCTGCAAGGTAAGTCTTACTCTGTTTATCAAGTGAATTTGGAAGTATCACTCCCCAGGGCCACCAGCCCAATATGCATCATTTGTAATAGGCCAGGGAACAAATGCTCCCCAACCCAGTCAATCTGATTTCCATTGTGTCTGAAAAAACAAAAACTAAGAAAAGTATATAAGGCCCATAGTAAAGGGCCAATATCCCTGCAGACAGAGGTAAGGGCACTATTGATATTGTGTTATTCATTAAGGGGTCATCAGCTAATATGATATCAGATATCACTATTCATGAATGATTTTGACCACTATGATCAAATTTACTAGGTGATGATCAGCTAGATCACCACTTTACCTTTGCCCAGATAATATTCCCAACATTGTTAGCACTGAATGCAATAGGCTGCCATGGAAATTAGTGCTATTTGTTTCAACCACCTCGATCGCCATTTTTACTGTGATCAACACCTTTTGAAAATAGCGATCAAGTCCACAAAATAAATAAAAGCCCTACACATCCCGATTTTGAATACGCCAATCAGCTACTCTACTGCAACACGGCATGGAGATCAATGAGAACACTAATTACCTTTTTGTAAATTATAAAAGTGGCAAAAATATAAACCCCTTACTATTAAATGTTACTGATTAAATGTAAAGTAAAAGCACAGGCATACAGCAAAATCCATATACAGTATCGGTTATACTCCCTAAATGATTTGTAATTCTGTACAGCTAGTCTTGTGATGTACAGATATTTTAGACAGAGATGATACACATAGTTCTCAATTAGGCAATTTTTAATCTTGGTTCATCTTCAAGTGTTACTGTTCCATCTTTAACCTCAGTAGACAATAAATTAACATCATCACCCTTGTCTAGTAAGCATGACCTGACCTGGAAAGCATTAAAACCGACACAGGAATTTACTTAATAGCAGTAAAGTGCATTTACCAATATTTATGGGAGGAAAAAAAAAAAAGGTTCACTAAAATTAAAAATATATTGGTCAGCTGCACAATAATTTCTAATAGCAATATTCACCTCTTAGGCACTTCACCTTGTGGACTTATTACTTCAAAATACAGATCTGCCCCCTTTCTGGGCCGAATAACCCTAAGCTCTATAAATATAATACCAAGGTGGAATTACATAATCAATGATCTTGGATAAGCAAATGGTGCTACCCTGAATTTGGGAAGAGTTATAAAGCAATTTCTAAGCAATATAAGTCCACCATTCAACCTTGAGAAAAAATATTCACAGGTTAAGAGTTGAGGAGAGTTGCCAATCTTTCCAGCACATTCACACCAAGGTCAGACTGTAAAACCGTATAATTCTTAGAACAAGGTGAAAGACCCAAGAGCTATCTCAGACACGACGGCCTTGGTTATTATGTTAAATATTAAAGTTCATGGCAGTACAATTGAAAAACATTGAACAGTTATGTCTTGCTTGGAAGTGTTGCCAGGAGAAATCCTCTTTTCTTTCAAAAGAAAATGGCAGCACAGCTTTGGTTGGCTATGTTGATTCTAAATAAACCACAAACATTTTGGAACAATTTCCTTGAACAGAGATGTTTGACCATAATGCACAGCCCCATGTTTGGCAAAAACCAAACACAGCACAAACACCTCATACCAACTGTCAAGCATGGCGATGAGGAAACGAATATCTGAGATTGTTTTGCAGTCACCGGACTTGGGCTCCTTGCAGTCATTTAGTCAACCATGATCCCTGTATACCAAAACATTATAGAGTCAAATATGAGGCTGTCTGTGTGACGAAAGCTTGGGCAAAAATAGGTCATGCAACAGGACAACGATTTTAAGCACATCAGCAAATCTACAACAAAATATCTGAGGTTAGATCTTAATAATGTTAGAACCCACCAAGGATTAGATGATTCTTTTTTATGTCCTGATATGTAAAACCTTTGTGGGTATACTTTTTATTCTCATACATATATGTCAAAATGTTTATTTATTTATTATTTATTAATCCATTTACATTCAAATACATTGTGCATAGGAAAGGTCAGATTTCTAACTAAATGATAGTTAGCACAAAGAATGATGATAAAAGGCCACATGTTCCCAGATGCTGCTTGGTATGCAGTGAACTGTATTTATCATTAGTGCTATTGAAGCATACCTATTCACAAGTGCTAATCAGGACTGCCAACTCTAGGCCAATCTTATTCTCTGGGGTTTTGCTGACGTTTCCCCAGCCTGCATGCCCTGCACGTTTTCTGTTTTCTGACATCAGCACAACTAATGAAATGAATGTGCTGTTGTGCATCTGACTCATAGGTTTCTATTCTTTACTTTTGCCATTATTTCACATTTAATCATGTTACTATAGCTACAGCTTTTCCCCCATCAATTTAGTATGTCAGTACTGTCATGAATTTTAATGTTTTCATGCTGACGAGTTCTCAGCAATCAGTATTAACCTGATAATGTTTGTACAATTAGGTGAATGTTGTGTGGATGCATTAAAAAGACAACAGAAAAAACACAGAAAAAAAAATAATATATATAATGCAAAGGTTACCGTGCCCTTTTACCGTAATGTTAGTGTTTAAAAATAGGATTCAGTTTTAACATTCAGGCAAACCATAATGATTCACCTACAAGGTTCATCCCTTGCATCATGTGACTATTTCAGTAAAAGCTATTGATAATATGTTTTACTTAAACCACTGCTAGTATGTTCTACTGTCAAAATTCTCTGCACTTCTAAATTCTGAAGTTCTCTAGTTAGCCAAAGTTTTCCATGGAAGGGGCAAAATAGGGAAAACTTATTAGAGATTGTGCAGTTTAAGGTTTTGTGACCCTTCTACTGCCATAAACAAATAACCATGGACCTGTCACCTGCTATCCATACTAATACATACAAGCATAGATAGGCATGATGAGAAATGTGTATTCTGTCAGTCTGTAACATAGTCTTTTCTTATCAATTTATGCAATTGCAATTTCCTATCACTTCAGCAATTGCTAGGAATTACAAAAATTGTTGTTGCCATTCCCCAACATTTAGGGTCTATTTTGCACTTCAGATGGACACATGAATTTTGTAGAATGAAAAAGCATTTTAAGAAGACATTCAATTTTACTATGTGGCCGATGCACCTGCAGTTTATTGTGTATGTGAAGAGAACTGTAAATGCCCCTTTACACCTGCAGTACATGTTTGTGCTACCATATGCAATGGAATGCATGCACATTCACAGTCCCTGAGATAGGGGATAGACAATATGCTTTAGTGACCATATAGGAACCACATTCTGGGTTCCATGCTTCCCCTCCCCAGTTACCCTTATTTGCCTCTGTGATAAATATGAATGCGTATCTTTAAGCCACCTATGCAATTCACTGGGTCCCCTTTCAATCATCTCCAGCAGCGGGTTGTTGTCAGAAATGCAGAAAGCAACAGCAACATGATCAGCTCAGCACCAACCAATGCATTCCCCACTGTGACTGCAAGAACCCATGGTGATGGATCCCAAAATTGTGATAGTGGTACCCTATGTGTTAGGCCAAACAACTTTTTGTGATATGTTTGACTAGATATGTAAGTATTAGTATCATTGAGGTATCTGTACTTTTTATATTGTGTAAGGTAATTATTTGAAAGTTGTTCCCTATATTTAGCAAGGACAAAATTTGGCTCTGCAAAATGTACAGCCCATTTACATTTTTGCAGTAAGCAACTTAAAGTATGTAATGCCAAGGGACATATGTTATAGAGAAATATTTACTACCAGAGTAATAAATACAAGTATTAACTAGTAAAATTCATTAGGGAATACGCTATTCCATAAAGCAGAATATGAGATTGCACATTTTGTAATAACGAAGCTCTGCTAGGAAAAGTAAATTACATTTTACACAGAGGAATAACTGATCTTTTAAAAGACAGAGAAGTTATGGTGCTCTGTAGAGTGGAATAAAATGTAATATACACTAAGGAATAAATAATATTTTACAACAGGGAGTAAGCCACACTCAACATAGGATTGAAAAGAATTTATTTGAGAAGTGGCATAAGTATTCAGAATACAGAAGAAATAATCCAATGTCATTAAGTGTCTACATGTCCACAATGTGTTATTCACATGCTGCAGAAGAAATGGACAGGTTTCTTAATTACATCCCTTCCAGAACTTGCATTTTACCTAGACCCATTACTTTAAACTGCTCCAAAATGTCTATGTTGTGGCTAATCCACACAATTTTAGTGTGACCCTTGCTGGCAGTAGTAACAGTTAGGCAATAGTGACAATGGTAGGCATTATTAATAGGCTCAAGCTCAAGTAAGCACTGGAGAAAAACACAAAGGTAAAATACATTGTTATGACAATGATGTAAATAAGTCATAGTATTTTTTGATTCTGCAATATGCAAATAGATTTGCATGTAATACCTAAAATGATTAGCCATGAATTATATACCAATAGCTAATCATGGTAAAAGATTGGTTATTGGAAAGAAGTGAGTTACATACATAGATTAGGCATATCTAGCTAGTGCTGCACTTCATGTTAGATAGATAGATATATCTATCTATCTATCTATCTATATATATAATAATAGATATATAAAGCCTTTAGGGAAACAAAGAATGCCGGGTTACATCAATTTTGGCATGACTTGCATAGAAAGATCATGATTGATTTATACAGGAACCAGTTTAGATATAAAGACTATTTCTTGTTCCTTAACTGAAATAGATGAGGAGAAAGTTTTTAAAGGTAAAATAAATAACATATATAATTACCCTGACCTGCTATGTCCTCAGTTTCTGTCCACCTTAAAATTAACCCCAGCCTCTATTGTTCTAAATGAAAGCTGGTTCTACATTCTAACTGACAAATATGCTTGAGTGTTTCCATAGGACAACTAGAGCCAAGGATGCAGTGGAATGAAAGATTATATCTACTTAATGGTACATCCTAAATAAAGAGGTTTGCAAAAGCCTAGCAGTTAATGCCTGTGACCACTTTCGTGTGCCTAGCAGTTTCCAGTAGCATCCATGAACTTTAAAGCACTAACTTTACTGCTTGGCTGAACAGGCCCTAAAAGTACTGTCAGTTTTTCCCTTTAGGTAGACTATGCTAAAGTTATAGATAATGTATGTCTCTACCTCCTTGTTGGAACTTCTGGGAATAAGAAAACGTGACAACCTTGACGTCTGCTTATGATGCATGGCTCAGGCCTGAACAGCCAGTTGCAACACCAGAATATTCTTAGCTAAAGATGCTGTGATTATAATTTCTGACACCATCTAACAAGGAACTTACATGGAGCTTGACTCCTAAGTAAAAATAGTAATGTTACTAGTGATATACCCTGAACTCAACTCTGTACACAATGTAAAAATTACTTACATTTACTTTTCCACTGCCTCATTTTAACCCCTGGGCGAGCCAAAGACTTTGCACTTCCAAGTATGGGGAGCACATTACCTTTTTCTTTTTTTTATTATTATACAACTATAGCTGGCTGAGTGTCTAGTTTCCAGGAACATGAATGTTGGAAGCCTACAGACTTGGGTCAGCTCTGTACTTTCTAACAGATTCTAGCTTACATAGGAGGTTCTTCTGGCTCTGCACAAAAAGGTATATATGTAGTGGGAGCATCTAGAACCAAAATTAACATTTGGTTTGTCTTGCATTAGCGAAGCACAAGTTCACATAAAAAGATGTTCTTCATGTTAAAGGTTTATTTATTCAATGTTCTATTGAACATAATTAATGCTGTATAATAACTTTAGTTGTCTTCTGCTCTTGTGCATCTACCAGTAGATTGCCCAGCCAAATATTATAAATATTCCCTTTGTGTTACTAGGAACATTATAGACCAAGGATGGCTTTTTGACAGTAATCTGAAATGCCAACCTCTATTTATATTATAGAAGCAGAGAAGTTTAAAAATATTAGAGAATTACGTGCAATACAATGTTTCATAGAGGATACATGCTTCAACGAAAAAGACCTGGCACAAGTAAGTAATTCCTATTTTTTAAACATGAATTCATTATTTAAATATATATAGTTGTATGCTCACAAGACAGCAATAATATTTGGTGAATCAATGTACATTTTCAGTTTATGTAGCAATACATATAATGACCGGTAGGTGGCAGTAAAGATTCTTTGCAGTCTTTAAATGGAATAATATATGAATACTTTCTACATCTTAGTGTGCTATTTAATAACATAATTCCAATATTATGAAAACAATAGAATTTGTGCATAAAGTATCAGCCCACACAAAACTCATATAATACTTTTGGGTGGACACTGGTGGGCTGAAACACCCACAGGCTTCAAATATCAAAATGAACTCCAGCAGTGATGACTATCCTCTAGAGTCTCTTACTGTCATTTCCACTACAAAGAAAAATGTCTTATTCTAATGGATTTAAATAACACCCGGCAGCCTTGCACTCCTTTGGTTTGGCCATGGCAAGAAGATGGACAATGGAGTCCTTGAGGAAAATAAAGGAGTCCTGCACCATTAACCATTTTGTGAACAGAGATCAATGACACCTAGATGCCGAAAAAGTTCAGAATTACACGCCTACCTAAATAATTTTAAAAAGAGTTGTAAAGCTTTGATTTGATACACTGTTTCAATAAATTCCTGTGTTATGTTTTTTATTGTAAGCTTTATTTGTGTTTTATATGTACAGTAACAAAATTACTTTTTAATTTTTATTTGTTTTTCACTTTATGAGTCATAGCATTTATTTATCTGCGATGTACAATGACAGTTGAACCAATTAGTTTTTGTTTTATGATAGAGAAATTAACCAGATCGGTTTCCAATTATAAACTAAACTTGGGAGCTGTCAGTGTAGTCACTAAACTAGAAGCCATCAGCATGTATGGTATACAAATCTGAAATCATTGGATTAGAATTATTAACTTCTGTTCTGTCACTAACTGTCTCTGTAACAGTCCAGTGGAATTCTATTGGTTCTGGGGGGTGATGAACGGTCTAATGGGAGACAATTTAAAAAAAAATTGGTGTTTTAGTGGATGTTACTGACCTGCAAGGCTTCCCAATATTATACATTTATGAGCCTGGGCTATCTGCAGATATGCAGTTCCCTAAGGCCTAGGTGCAAGTTATCAAATAGTTACATACACCCATACAGAGATTGTATACAATTTCAAGCATTTATATAGGCAATTAAAAGATTATGTGGCATCAAAAAAGGCCAAAACGCCCACAAATGCTCATAAATGCCCACGAAGACTCAAATTACAATTTATTTGGTGGGACATTTATAAGCAATTATGACACGACGATCATTTACACAGGAATCATTTTAAAAAGCTTAAAAACACTCATACAGCATTTGTATAAACCAGGCCATGTGGCAAAGAGGAAGGGAAATGCCCAAAACTAAAATGCTCAAAAATGTCCACAAAGGCTCATATACACCCCATTTAGTTTAATGTGGCATTTACAAGCATTTTTTTTTAACATTTTAGAAATGTTTATGAGTGTTTTAGAATACCTAAATGCTGCAGGTTGTACTCTTTACAGCCCAAAAATTGCAGCACCTTAGTAAAAGTTGCATGACTCTACTCTGTCGCAGGATGTGTTCTTGCACAGCATTGCTGGTCAGAAGGTCTCTTTAATAAGAGCAAACTTTTATACTTCGTATCCAGGGAAGTATCTTTTAGAGTAAACAATAGTGGCACATTTATAGTCATGTACATTATGTTTTGCTTGTTGTAGGACTCTGAAATCTAGTCCAATTAATGAAAAAAGTGCTGGGACCAGTCTGACCCTGGTCACATGTGTTTGGCAGGTCATGTAATCCCCTACAAATTTTGGAGTGTTGGTTGCAGCTTGACACATAGAGCCTGATTTAATAAAGCTCTCCAAGTGCTGGACAGGATACACTTTTATTAGTGAATCTGGGTGATCCAGCAAACTTGGAATAGATATAGTCCAGGATTCAAATCATTTGGTAGCAAACAGCAAATACCTTTGAAGAAATCCATTCCAGGTTTACTGGATCACACAGCTTCTATGATAAAAGTGTATCCTCTCCAGCCTTGGAGAGCTTTAATAAATGAGACCCATAAAGTACAGACTGTGGACTGCATTTTAAGAATGGCATGTATAGCAGTATTCACCATCCCACTTTAAAATGGCACAGCTCCATCAAAGTTTTATTATAAGGTTCAATTATTTGCATTTATATGTCTAATGTACTGAATTTTTGTATATTATTTGTTCATGGGGTAGATAAATGTGACCAGCTAAAGCTCCTTTACATTTTGCATTTAAAGGAGAACAGGAATTCAACTCAAATGGCCAGTGCCTCTGTGATAGTTTGGACACCTTATGGTATCAAATAGATTTCTATATCCCAAATACAGCCATCGAACTAACATAGAGAAACTACCCTCTATCATGCTACACGGGATGAGATTGTTCTACACCCCCCATTTCTTACTCCTTCGCCCATTTTCCCTATGAAAAAATTTTGACTTGCATATCTTATCTATATTCAAATGCAACAGTACTTTTAGCGAATTGGGATTGTGGGTTTGTGAAGGCGTGAAGTCCGAAACTAAATAATATTGTGATTAAAATTCCTGGTAACATAACCCATATATGATAAATTGAAAAGGAATAAATAAATGTACTTACAACATGATGAGATTGGTACACTAATAGCCAAGAATATCCAGGCAATATCCATTTTGCTTAGGCAAATAGTTTCTCTGTGTGCAGGTTGACTGCCCTCCTCAGTTACATGTGAAATATTTCCAGGAGCACCGGGTTTCCAAGTCCCAGCAGGTACCAGCCTGTTGAGGAAATTCCCAGTAGCTGTGGATCCAGTTGTAGACATAGTAAGAGAATTCTTTGTGGTGACATCAGTTGGCACAGTCAAGTCTAATGTGGTGGTTTGTTCTGATACTGTATGAGTTTTGATGACAGTATTTTTGTTGCTTTCTATCACAGATATGGTGCTTGTAGTATCCATAGAAGTCTGCAGAGATGTGGGTGATGTAGTCATTCCTGTAATGACTGGGAAAGTTCCATTCTTCCCTCGTCTAATGGAGAACAAGGAACCATTGCGATTTAATACATCCCATAGTTTTAAATGAGGGGGTTTAAAAGGCACAGACACTGATTCAGAGTTCTTTGACATTTCACTGGCAAGGGTAAGTGAACTCTCAGTAGAAAGGCTTTGCACAGTGCCAGCATGGAGAAAAGAGTCTTTAAGAAAATCAAGAATAGTGCTAGTATGGTCGTTCGTAGTTGTAGTCCTCAAAGGAATGCTTGAAAAAAGCTCAGGTTTGAGGTAAGGTGCTGTAGTCCCCAAAAACCCATCTGTACTATTTACAAATGGTTTCTGCACATTTCCTGAATGTGTAACACCCTGATCATTAAAAAGTGGCGTGGCTGTAAGCCTGGCATTGTTTTTACTAGCTTTGTTGCGAGGCACCGAGTCTGAAGATTTCACAGACTGCCTATTGCCAGATCTTGTAGCCTTCCGATTAAATGTAACACCTGGTGTCACCATTTCTGCATTTGTAGTCATTTCCTTTAGCATATGGTAAGTTGATGATGTTGGAAACTGTTCTTTAACTGCAAATACTTTATCAACTTGTGCCAAGACAAAGAGAACACCTAGGAAAGAGAATATTTTAATTTTTTTTATAAACATTCAGGAAAGACATGGAATATAAACATTAGCTTAGTTCATTAAACATTAAGCAATATATTGTGGTTACCAACATACAACATACAATCAGTCTGTGATTGGACAATAAAGAAAAAGCATTACAATAAAAAGGTCAATACAATAAAAAATTGTTAACTGACAACAAAATGATTTAGAGTGATGAAAAATGCTGTACACAAGAACACATGAGGTGTTCTTGTTTTGTTTTTCCTTTAATATTATCTAGTGTTCTACCAGTCTTTTTTTGCATTATCCCTTATAATTTAAATATTCACCAATGATTTTTCTGTCTGCTGATTATAAGTGATATTTGGCAGATCTAGGTTGTAAAAATTGTAGTTGCAGTTATTCACAGTTCCTAAAATTAACGCGAATTCTCCCACCATTGACTTTAATGGTCTTCAAATTTGGCATTCGATCACCTGAACAGCTGTCGATAGCTGTCGAATCAAATAGTGAGATAATCGACCAACACTACATACGGTATTACTCTTTATATGTGGTATCTGCAATATTTTCCTTTTTCCCCAGTTTTGTTTTTCCTTTACTAGTACCTAGTGTTCTACCAGTCTTCTGTCCTAAAGAGACTTGCAGTGCTGCTTCAATGGGATACTAAAATTATTGCCCTGAAAAAAAGTATGCCAGAATATAACTAAAAATGTATATAAGTAAAGGCTTAGTAAATTTACCAGATCAAATGGGAGAAACATGAGTGCCGCTAGCACTGGGCATCGAGGACATCACTTGTGGGTGCCTTGTGTCCTGACAATGGGACTTCAACTTTTGTTTGTACACTTCTCCATTTAATGCAATGATTGTGGTCAATGTCCAAAAAACTGACAGCTATACAAGTGGCTGTGCTCTGATGTGCTTTGGCGTATAGCATATGGCAGGCACATCTCTTATATTAAGCCTTAAAATGCGAAGGGAGCCTCAAAGGCTGGAGTTAGTCTGGCTGCAAAACACTTATTAACAAGTTTGGAGCCTTTTTAAATCCCAAAATTTCGAAAAATAATAATAACTGTTTCAGGTTTGTAGAAAACAAATATGCAAACATTTGTTACAACCTAAAGAAAGTATACATTGATTTCATAGGGATATCAACTATGAACAACATGCTACACTCACTGTTTAAAATCTGACCTATTGTATATATATATTTCTGTAAAAGTAGACTGCACTGTAAGAAAAGGATAAAAAATGTTTTTTTTTTTTATAATAGAACTGGGAGTAGCTAGGACACTAACAACTTAAACAAACAAGTTTCTATGGTAACTGTGAATAGAAGGGTTATAGCCTTTCCTGTAATAGTATTTTAGTCCAGTTATTGCAGTGTTTCTTCCTATGATGAAATGAAAACTAATTTACCTGGCTTGACCTGTATCTGACTGATTTGTATGGGGCCGTGATTTACAAATGATTGGCCTTTCAATCAATCAGTCAATCAACATGGCTCCTAATTAAATGTTTACTATGATAACCAATTATGGTGATCACTTGCTGGTTAAAGGTTACAACCTTAGCTGAATGATAGTGGTATCATTTTGTTTAATACTGCAATTGGCAGATAGAATTACAACATTAAAATAATTATGCATTAAAAAAAAAAATGTATGTTTTAAATGATTTTTTTTAAGCAAGGCATACTGATGCTGCATTTAGTCATAAAAGCTAGGTCTTTACATTTTTTACTATAGCATTTAGGCAAAGAAGGTGTTAACCCATTTGAACCTCCATGGCCATTTCATGAAAGCCACTGCTGGTTTCCATGCAACTATCAGTAATGCAGCAGTAGTGCTCTGCTTTGGCAACATCTTTCTTATGAGTATTCTAGTTTACTAGGAAAGATAAAATGCAGTCTTGAATACATTACCTTTATCATTTCCATTAAATAAAAACAAAACACTAGCATGAAGGTAATTTGCATTACAAGATGTACTCCTCCAGCACAAAGATTGCTTAAACACTCACACTAATCTGATTTGGAGGATGTACAAGTACTAGAAAAATAACACATTTAATAAGTGTAGGACTGCAGGATTGATTTTGAAATTTGTGTATTTATTTGGAAAACATTCTTTTTTTGCATTATACCTTATAATTTAAATATTCACCAATGATTTTTCTGTGTGCTGATTATAACTGATATTTGGCCAGATCTAGGTTGTAAAAATTGCATAGTCTATTGCTTTTCAATTAGCAAAACTACTGACTGGTATTGTAAACCTGTTTACTACATTAGGCAACCCATCACTCATTTTCTGTGTGGTCACAACAAATTAATGGATCTGACTGCATGGAACCCTGGAATACGTGCTATAATTCTATATTCACCTACACATGTGTATGAAATTGATTCTATTAGGATTATAGGAATATTCATGAATTTGATTATGAACAATCCACATATTGCCATAGAACACGCTCATTCTGCTTCCTAGCACTGACCAAATGTTTTACCATCCCCCAAATTCTCCTATACCAACCTGAATACTGTATAAGCAAATAATGAAAGACAAAATAGCAAATAATGAGTAAATAAAAAAAATGTGTGACTGTATGGCTTACTGCAGAAGTGCCCATTCCCTGGTCCCCTGGTGCACCAGCGGGGTCAGGAGGTGGGCGGGTTTGTGTCTCTTGTGACTGTTTTATGCTTCAGTTATTTACTATTCCCTCAGCACCTATTAATGGCAGATTTATACAAATGCAAATACATTGCAACAAACTTCTGTAGGATGGTTTTATAAAAGACGAATATTGATATCAGATGGCAGCTTGCTTGCTTATTTGGGAAACTCAAAATTTTTCACATTTTCACAGACCTTACAGTGAAGAATCCCTTCCTTATCCGGAGCTTAAACTTCTTTTCCTCCAGGCACAAAGAGTGCCCTGTTGTCCTTTGTAACGGTCTCAAAGTGAATAATACGTTTATATATTTATACAGGGTGATCATATCCCTCCTTAAACGTCTCTTCTCAATAGATTCAGTTCAGCTAATCTCTCCTCAAAGCTGAGCTCCTCCATTCCTTTTATTAGTTTAGTTGTCCTTCTCTGCACTCTCTCTATTCCACAATGTCCTTTTTTGTGAATTGGTGCTCAAAACTGGACTGCATATTCCAGATGTGGTCGGACCAATGCTTTGTACAGGGGCAGGATTATGTCTCCATCTCTGCAGTCTATTCCTCTTTTAATACAAGAAAGTACTTTACTAGCTTTAGATATTGGAGCTAACATTAGATAAGGCTGTTGGATTAGACATATTATACTGTCTTCTCAAAATATGAAAATTATTAAATTCTGATTACCTAGTTAAGGTTTTTTAAAGGACTGTGTATCTCTACTCCTGTACCTTGGTGTTCATGATATAACATACCTGGTCATAATACAACTGGTAATTATGAAATAAACTGATAATGGAAACCTAAATGATAAATTCTCTAATTTTTTTTTTAATTTGCAAACAGTTTTATATATATTCTGTACTCTTTTGGGTTGTATGCGTGTTATATTATGTTACAATATTGAAAGTCACTACAACCAGATGTACACTAAAATAACTACATATATGCAGTAAACATACAGTAAACTACCCTAATATTCAAAACAAAGAAAAAATATAAACTCTGGATGTTTCCTATTTGTCATGGTCACTGCAAACAGACTGATCAAAGTAACAAGTCATTAAAGGATATGCATTTCTTGTAATCATTGGGCATTCCAAGTCTCCAACTTAACATACCCACAATTTGATATACTCCTATGCCTGTCAAACAGCCTGTTAGATCAACAGACAAACAAAAACCCTTACCCACTCTTACTGATCTAAAATAAAGTTTACTGTTAACATAAGCATGGGTATTATTGTAAATAGTATTCTTTCACAATAATATATATATATATATATATATATATATAATTTACCACAATTATTTGTGACCTACCTGTCATGGTTATACATAAAAATTAAACTAAAAAATACAAAAACAACTGTGCAGTCTGAGGGTTTACCTGAATAGATATAAGCTGAATGGATTGATTTGCTAGGCGATCTCATGTCATTGTTTTTGAAATATTTTAATGATCTAACAGATTAAAATCATAAAGAGATTCTACCAGTATGTCAGTTCAGATGTTGTAAGCAGCCTCTTGTATAAGGTGTATGTAAAAATAATACAGTATTAGTAGTGGTTGGCATTACTCAGTGATGCAGAAATTGGTGCTGACATGATGGCATGATGTACAAGTTAAATGTTGCAGAGAGTGGCATTAACATCATGTTTCTGCATCTTTAAGCTTATGCAGGGCTTCCAGGTGACAGCTCTTTAGGTGATGAGTCCAAGACAATCTGCACTCACAGGAGTCATTCAACCTAACCCAGGAAAGCCAATGACATCTAGTAGAGGAAAACAAGTATGGCAGGCAAAACAAAAACTTCAAAACAAAGCTGAGTATTGCAACAGGAGCTACTTTTTGTATTTTGATATACAAAAGTTATTCCTCTATTTATTACAAATCTAGGTTAATTATGCATTATTGTTTCTCCCATCTGTAAATGCTCTTTCAGTTTGGCTTATATTATTACACCTGTTTACATGGTTGAAGTTATCTGTGCTGCTAAGCTGTATGCTTACACATGCCTGAGCATTGACATCATATCATGTTATAAAACATCTTCATTAATAACAGCCCATGCGGGACCACTACTGATCTAGGAACATTGCTGAACACTGCTCGAAACACATTGTGCTTAACACTAGTAACCAGTTTTTATTAGGGTTAGGCTGTGATAATGCCTTTGTCACAATGTACAGCTCATCTATACACTGGATGCACAATGATAAAACAGAAGCTGTACTGCAAATCAGTACAATTTCTAGTGTCTCTGCATATTTTATACTTGCAATTAGTTTACACATTATACATGTGTGACAGACTAAATGTTAAGCCTCATGGCAAGTCTGGGCAGGAAGATAATAGGACTGCATAACTAGAATTCATAATGACTTGTTTTATGCAGTGCAAATCACACAATCTAGCAGACTATAAATAGGTCTGCTTGTGGTGTGAAAGAGGAACATGTAGTAACATGCTTGACTTTAGTACTAAACATAAAAAGAAAGTATATCCTCACAAAGGGACGTACATATGAATGCAAGGAATGATTTCCAAAAGGCCTGCTAGACGATCCCCTATATTTATAAAGCCCCTTCACCATCTGGATTTGTATGTGTTCAGTTGATTGAATCTCAGTTGCCTAAAACTTAGATTTGCTGTTCTTCAATTAAGGATCCTTAGAGAGAATTTATTTGGCCAAAACTTCCTCAGAAGCCAGAGAAAATATCAGCAAACTCCTATTTTTTATGTTTGAATTGTTTGAGTTCATCTGGAGTTTGCCTGCAGTCACAGCTAATTGGAAGAACTTGCGTGCCTCCAATCAGCTGTGACCACGGTTCCCACGCTCCCCGAGCTGTACTTATCAGCCCTGTGACCATGGGAACTGAAGTCAGAGAAACTCCATTGAGAGTTAATCTGGATTCACAGCTGATTGGAAGCACTTGCATGCCTCCAATCAGCTGTGACTGCAGGTTCCCATGCTCCCCGGGCTGTACTTATTAATGATAAGTACAGCCAGGTGACCGTGGGAACTGAACTCAGATGAACTCTTAATGGAAAAACTCCATTGAGAGTTTATCTGAAGTTCGCCTACAGTGACAGCTGATTGGAGGCACTCGCGTCTCCAAAACTGAAAATCTTAAAGCTGAAGCAGATGTAAAGCACCATTTAATCCAGTTGTCTTTTAATTAGGAAAACAATAAAAGGTATTGTATGTTAAACTAGTAGAGGAACCCAAAACTTTCTAAATAGCAGCCCTATGTAATCCCATGTAAAGACTGGCAAAAGGAAGGATGGTGCTAGGGGCCAGTCAGGCCTTATATGATGGCAAAGAACATGAAGACTGGGCTTTAGCTGCTACGGCGCCATTACCTATTCATAGGCCATGGTCTATGAAGTGAGCAAACTAATTTGCCTAACTGGAGAAGGAAAAATATAGCTTGTCTGAACTAGCTGGAGAAATCTAAAGATTATCTGGCAGGTTAATCAACTAACTTTGTGTGTCTCTATTGTGTAATAAAGGGGAACTTAAGTTCCACATTTAAAATTTTTGCATCAGGCAAGGCACTGTTGCAGGAGGAGACAGATTATGTCCCTTCTGTTAAAAGTATACCATGACTTAGCAATTGACTTTTCCATGGACTCAATTGACAAATTCCTAGAGAGAGTGTTTGCCAAGTCCCATAATACATATCTACCACCACAATAGTCTGCAACGATAACCATAGATATCCAAATAACCTCAGGTTTGTTAAAAACGTAGTATCAACTAATATCACTATTTGATATTTGTAATTCATTCTATTAACATAATTCATCCAATCTGACAAAATTTACTACAGCATTTCACGCTAAATAGAATCAAAGAAAAAGGTAGTTTATCTAATATGTGCAAGATGTCACAATAAATAATAAAACAGTCATAATAACCAACTATCATAGCAGTTTAAAAGCTGGGAATGTGTGTCTTAAATAAGATGTTTGGTTTAAAGATATAGGATATTTTATTCTTCATTTAAGCACAATTGGCACTCATCAAAAATCAGACAGTATGAAGCACTAAGAAGGCATCTTCACAAATATGATATGACAACTTAATTAAGGCAGCTGCACATTACAATCACTTTTTACTCACGAAGAAGAGACTCTACAATTTTGGAGGCTAATTAAAAAATGAAGAGTGCCGAATCGGTGCTCCAGGGACAATATTACTAGATGTTTCCCTTAAGGGATTACAGAAAAATGCAGATTTTGGGTGACTTATTCTATGACAAATTATTTGGTTAAAATCTGAATATTTTTAGAGGCAAGGTGTAATTTGCATTATTTTGTTTCATGGACAGGGTGGATTTAGCATGTGTAATGATATAAGTCATAACAAAAGCTACGCAAAATGATTTTAAATGATGGGAGTTTGTTTTGAGTGGTACTGCTGTGGTTTAGTGATGTTAAACAATACATTATTGCCCCAAAGCCCTGGCTATCACTGAAATGAATGGGAGTTGTTAAAATATTTTTACTCTGAAGGCAGTGCAGTTTTTCAGAGACTTCCTGCAGCACCTAAGGGTGGTCGACTGCTGAACACTGTTGAATAGGAACTCATTCCCACAACATAAGCAAGCATTTGTAAGCAGATGTATACAGTTTAAAGGGTTCTGAAATTATTATTTACAGTTTTAAGCAAGAAAAGCAAAACTGCTTATTAGAGAACGATTTTAAATATGTGTCAGTAGGGATGAGCGAGCAAAACTTTTAATTTCGATCTCGTGGTGAATTGGGCCTTTCTCGCTTACAGAACATGTAAGAGAGAACGGCCTTGTGATTTGCCACAAGGTTGTGTTCTTGCCAAACTCAGATGAGCTCTCAATGTAGAAACTCCCATGAGAGTTCACCTGCAGTCACAGCTGATTGGAGGCACTCAATGATAAGTACAGCCCGGTGACCGTGGGAGCTGAACTCCGATGAACTCTCAATGGATAAACTCCATAGAGAGTTTGCCTGCAGTCACAGCTGATTGGAAGCACTTGTGTGTACTTATCAGCCCAGTGACCGTGGTAACTGAACACAGATGAACTCCTAATGGAGAAACTCCATTGAGAGTTCCTCTGGAGTTCACTTGCAGTCACAGCTGATTGGAAAACCGTGGGAACTGAACTCAGAGAAACTCTATTGAGAGTTAATCTTGAGTCACAGCTGATTGGAAGCACTCGCATGCCTCCAATCAGCTGTGACCGCAGGTTCCCACGCCCCCAGGCTGTACTTATCAATGATAAGTACAGCCCGGTGACCGTGGGAACTGAACTCAGATGAACTCTCAATGGAGAAACTCCATTGAGAGTTCATCTGGAGTTCGCCTGCAGTCACAGCTGATTAACCACCAATCAGCTGTGACCACAGTTCCATGGTTACTGGGCTGTACTTAATAATGATTGCAGCTTCCCACGATCCCCAGGCTGAACTTATCAACTCAGGGAGCCTGGGAACCTGCACTTCAATGGAATTCGCAAAATTGGTCCGCCGAAATTTCGCAGACCCAGCAGGAGTTCGGTGAAATTTTTGCGAGAATGTCGGAGGCATTCTCACTCATCCCTATGTGTTAGTACCTTCTTCTCACTGCAGTATTCACCCTGTAGTCCTGTTGTATATTGGTTGGCAGTTTTTGAGATGATTTCGATTGTATGAGATCAAAGGCCAATCAAAACAAAGAGCTTGATTATCACTGGGCTGGGGCCCACAAAATCTGTAGTGTGTGAGTGAGAGTGGTAACTCACTCAGTGCAAGCAGAAATTTTTCTGATAACACATTATATTTTAAACAGAAAAAAAATATTACATTTTTATTTACCTACAAAATGTTTGCTATTTTTTTGGAAATTTGTGTATATTTTATATTTTGAAAACATGTTTATACTAATAATGAAAAAAGTTTTAAAAATTATTCTAGAAATTAAAATGTATTAAAAATGTAAGTTTAATCGTCCAAATCATTTTTGAAGCGTTGAATTGAATCATCATTGAATCATTTTGAAGCGTTGAATCATTTTTGAAGCATTGAATCATTTTTGCCTCATTTTAGGCAGGCTTTAACTCTTTCCTAGGCTCCTAACTGCCTCTATCCTTAGCAGAGAGACAAAAAAGAAGACACTCATTTTTAGACTGTATTCTCTCTCTCTTTGACCTCTGCCTGATTTTTTTGGGCCACTGGAAAACCTTGCTCTATTTGTAAGAAACTGGGAGGTAATCCAAAATTTGATAGTTGCATTTTTCACTAAGGGCACTTTTTCCAGTGGCAACAGCCAAAGAGAAGATTTCCTTGGGCAGATTTCTTTTACTTACTGTTTTCTCTGAACATTGGAAACCAAGAAAAATCTCTCTGATAAGAGAAAAAAAAATGACTGGAGTTAATAAACGCCCCATCTTCTCGACGAGTCTTTTTTTTTTTTTTTTTCAATTTGAGTTTTTTATTTTGTTTGGAAGGAAGGTTATTGTTGGAAAAATATATTTTTCAGCAAAATGTCAAAGGGTTTGTCCTCTGTTGGGGTATTATTACTGCCTGTTTATTCCTCTCCCAGGGGCAACTACTCACTAACTAATTTCTTGTCCTGATGTCACTGGTACAGAAAATGAAGTTTCCCCAAACACTGTTAAAAACTTGATATCAGTTTTTATTCTATCCAAACATATGCAAAATATTTTTGGCTGGAGTTGGGAATATATTACTATATTGAGACAGATGCAAGCTAGGAATTAAATATTTGAATACCATAGTAATAGTAACCATATAATCTGTTCTTTTCCAAAGCACACTGATATTTAAAGCTAAACACAGAGGAAAATCCAAATGTACCCTATGCAGTGCGGCTTCTTCAACAATTCAGGTGGGTTTTGTCTGGAGCAGCCTTTCTTAACCTTTTGGGTTTAGAGCTTTCAGGTCTTCAAGAAACCTCTGCTATAATTGCTATATCCACAACTCAGTACATTGGCATGGTGGACAGTGGAATCAATAACTCCTATGTTGCTGGCCAACACTTGACAGGTGGCCCAAGGAACCCCTAATACCCTCTGTTGGATCCCACAGAACCTTGGTTGAGAAACGCTGGTCTATAGCACTGCTAATGGTCCTTTCCCACAGTGTGAAGCTTGTAGTTAGCTTCTCACGGCAATTTGCGGCTGTGTACCTGGGAGCTGCAAACTGCACTTTAGGTAACCCAAATTGCGGCACTAATCTTGAAACAACAACTGCGTGGGCAAAAGTGAGGTGCTGTCTATGGGAACTGTAGCCCAGAGCAGCCATAGCCCTGCAATAGCCTTCAAAACATGGTTCCTAACCTCCCATTTACTAGGATGGTAGAAGTTGAGACTGCAGATGAATCTGTGGCAGAATGTTGCAGTTCATCATGTTTTTTTTTTTTTCATTTCATCCCACCAATGCCGGGAGAAGTCCCACTGCAAGGGTAACTTTGCACATTCCCCAGAGTGTGTCTTTAAATATTTGTGTATATCAGTCATTATCATTTTTCTTAATACTGCTTATATTTGCATTTTTTTTTTATTTGACATTTTATCTTTCTGAATACTAACTAGTCCTGCAGAGTAGAATTCCCTGATCTGACATTGGTTTTATATGTATATTTCAACCTTCCTGAACTATTAGACCAAATAAAAAGGATTTCTTAATCGTTTAGCTCCCACTATGCACATAATACTGGAAATTGAATTAAATATTCAACTATTCTTTGGCTCCCAGGAATGATAACATGGACTCATTGTAGAAGCCTTATATCCCCACTGCAATAATCATAAAATTCAAACAGGTAACAGCAGGAAAACTGCTTAATTCTCACCAGGTGGCTGGTTAACCCAGGCATAAATAAAACGGCCGGGGATAGGGTAGTACAGCAGATCTAAAACACCATGGTCCCCAGGCTCCATTTACCATTTTCATTATTACCAATTAATTTTGCCTTCCTACATTTTCTTCGACCATTTATATTTTAGAACTTTACAACAGCATGTTTCATCTAGTGCTTTGAAACATTTTAAGAAAAAAAAGCAAAATTAGAAAACAGTAATTCAACAACACAAATGTATAGTCCATGAAATGATCCAAACAAATACAGTTTTCTGTACTATTCAGCTATTCCGAGATTTCCCCAGCAGAATTTTTGTGATGCTAGATCAGAGGTCGACCCCCCCCAGGTCGATCGGCCTATTCCCTATTTACCCCTGCCGGCGTTAACACCGGTAAGGGGACATTCCCTCTCCTCGTTATGTATTGCAGAGGAGAGGGATTTCCCTTCAGGGGCATTCCTGGGGGGGGGGGGGGGGGGCAGAGCCATTAGGCAGGACTTGAGAGAGTCCGGCCTAGTGTGCCTTTTTGACCTCCTGAAATGGCCTAGTATCCAAAAAAGTTTGCTGACCCCTGTGCTAGATGATCTTCTTTTGATGGCCAGCATCATTTAACCCACTTCCTCTGAGCCCCAGTAAAATTGGATTCACACCAGATGGTGAATAAACAGTGAAAGCACTAGCAGCACAGTGATGAGCTTATCACTTTGCTCACTCTTCCTATCATTGCTTCTGTTACCACATGAACTGATTGGCTTCTTGTGATGCTTATTCAGATGCCAGCCCTGTTATACAGGGACTGCACGGAGCTCAAAAATGTATTACTGATTACAAATGTATATCTGTCTATAGTCCAGTTTTAAGTCCTGCAGTCTTTAAATCTAGATTTCAGCAGATTTTGCTAAAGTCAAGAAAAATTTCCAACTGTTCAAGACTGAAATTAAGGCTTGAGTTCAGCTTTAAGTGACAATAATATAAGAAACTGTCTTACAGTTGTTTTGGGATGCTTTTACTTTGTTGCCTTTGTGTTCCATAAATTATAATTTTGTTTTTGACTGTAGAACTTTATCTGAAGACCCATACAAAAAGTACAATGCTTGGTTCAGCATCATACTTTAGTTGTGTAAGAGTGTGTAGCAATTGTTGAATTCTGCTTCTTGTATATATGTGAAAAACTGTGGCTGGTTGATATTTGAATATAGGATTTTATCATAATCTTAAGAAAATTTTGTCCAGAGGACCAGATATGTTTTATACCATGGACCTATTCCAAATAGTGTGGTCATCACTACCAGCAATCCCAGACCATGACCCGGGCAGCTCTAAGGTTGCCATTCACCTTCTGCCTCAGTCCCCCCACACACAAAAAAACTCATACTACAGTTTGGAACACATTGGCTGAGACATAAATATATAAATACCCAAGCTTTGAACAAATACCCCCCTTCCTATTTTAATACCTTATTTTCCATTAACTTTAAAAACACAGCCTGGTTGCAGATCCTGGAAAGCCACACCAAAACAAACATTACCAAATACCTGAATCAAGCAAACTGAAATTCTTGGCCCCCAGAAGTTTATCTGGAGACACTATAGGTATTCTGTAGAAGCAGATTGTGCATGATGCATATTATGGCTCAAGCAAGATAAATAGCACTCACAAGCATCGAGCTCTAAGGAATGGACAGATGTTTTAGGCTGCCTCATAGACATTTAATACAATTTAGGAGAGGCATGACCCCAATTTCATGTGTAATTATCCATTTAATACCATGTGCCTCCACCTGCTTTCCCAGATATGTGTCACCTGGTTACCTGCTGCTTTCTTTTTTATTGAATAAAGGTCATTGATTAACACAGTGAAAAGTAATAGAAATAAAACACAAGTGCCGGTATTTGACGAAGCATCACAAAATGGTAAAATGGTCCTAACAGACAGCTAAAATTTAGAAAGTGCTGGAATATGGGTGATAAGTGGATCTTAATGCTGTTTGCTCCCAGAGGGTTCTGTGGGTTTTTTTTTTTTATTTTTGCTATAATCACCATTTAAAAAAATACTAATAATAATTTACCGTTGCAATAAATATACACTCATGCAAAAATAAAAGACTGTGGTAACTAGGGAGGAAAATACTCAATATATGTTACAGGTTTTTGGTTTGCCTTCAGTGGTGAAGAATGTGGTATTGTTTGTATGAGTGTTTTATAGCTAACAAGTTACAGGTTAACAATAGAGAGTTTTTTTATTTATGAAATGAGTTTCATTTGTAAAAATGTCTGTTATAAATGTTATGTCAATGCTGGTATGTGAGTGTACCTAGAATTTGCTTGGATCCATATACAGTCATATCACAACAGAAAGGATTAATAGAGGAGTTAAGAACGTATTTATTAATAAAAATATACAAATTACAAAGATGTACAACAATCACTAATAATGGGTCACAATAAACTATTGCACAGATATTATCTAACTTTATTGTATATTTGACTAACTTTGTAGTGCTCATATTCATGTGCTTTTTTGTATTATTCTTTGCAGCATAAAGATCATCTCTAGGTGGGCTGTTCACATTGCATTAGCACAACGCACAGTAACAAATAATATGTAAATATGTAAACTAAAATTAATTCTTATTTTCACCCAAACTCACATATATAACATCTGCTAGAGTGCACCACAATGCATAGATGTGAGTGATCTATACCTTCTCCATTCACCTCTAGTGCTCTGTGATTGGCTGAGGCTTTACGTTTCTCATCCATTCAGCTCTAGACTTGAATGGAGAGCCTTGTGCCCATTCATCTCCAGTGCTCTGTGATTGGCTGAGAAATAGAAATCCCTAATGACACCTCTACTACGCTGACAGCTCCGCTCCGCTGATTGCTCCCCCAGCCCTTGAAGAGTTGTAGTATGTGTTATAGATACAGAATACATGTCACATGTTGCTCTGCTCCCTCAAAAGTAAAACTTGTAGAAACGCTTATGTAAAATTGCGGCAATTCACTGTAAAACGTGTTATAGGCGTTTATAAAAGTTTTTTAGCATTTTAAAGTTAAGCTTTAAAATGCTTGTAAAAGTGCATAAAACGCATATAAACGTGGTAGGAACGTTTATATGCCTTTTTTAAACCGTTCATGTGGACCCTGTCTAACTCTAACACATTTTCCAGCACAGTAATATTATGATACATTTGTTACATTTTTCTTTTATCCACTGCAATATGTAACAAATGTATCATATTACTGTGCTGGAAAGTGTGGTACAGAGTAAAGCTGCATACACACTTCCAATTTTTGTCGTTGGAAAGGATCTTTCACGATCCTTTCCAACGACAAGGGACTGCACGCTGCATGAACGGTGCTGTACATACAGCACCCTTCATGCTCTATGGAGAGGGGAGGGGGAGAGCGACGGAGTGGCACCCTGCTGCGCGCTCTCCCCCTCCCTTTCATTAGGATCGGCGATCGGTCGTCGTCCATCGTCCGTGGATCCGGCAGGTCGGTCGTTCGGACGATGGAGGACACGGACTGTACACACGGCAGATTTTCGCCCGATATTTGGCCGATGCCGATTATCGGGCAATAAAAATCTGCCGTGTGTACGTAGCTTAAGAGATACTTGCGGGGCATCTTTTAAATGATTGCATCCGAGTCTGCAATCATTGAGAAGAGTGTGCGATCACCGGGGGATGCCTCAGGAATCGTAGTAGAACTTCCCATGACGGTGGGAAGTTTGCAGTCACAGCTGTGACTGCAGGAGATCCCCGGGCACTAGAGATTGAATGGGGTCAAGTTTCTCCATTCATCACATCTACTGCCCTGTGTTCTTGGATAGAGCAACTCTATCCAAAAACACATACAACTAGTAAAGGGCTGCAAGAGCAATTTGATTGCTCTTGCAGCCCTCAATAGTCCCTAAAAATAACCCGAATTCTCCCACCGTTGACTTCAATGGTGTTCGAATTCGGCATTCGATCACCCGAACAATCTCTCACTATTCGATCGAATAGCTGTCGAATCGAAAAGTGAGATATTCGGCCAACACTAATTTCTTTATAGTAGAACTGTTCTAAATTTGAAAATTTACAACCCTTCATATTAACTACAGCTATACTTGTACCCACAATATTCATATTAGTCTAAATTATTTATGTACTCCTATACTGGTAACAAGACACTCTCTAAATCCATTTTGGGTAAGCTGCCTTATACATTTGAAATGAATATAACTTACTTTAGATTACATTGATGTTTTCCTGGAAGTTATATCTGCATATATTGTTCAGTCAGACATGCATTATATAGTGAAGAGCAAATTAAACAACTCTTTGCCAGTAAGCTAATGTTCTTTTATATCAAAAAAGCTTTCTACATTGCTTTATGATATGAAGGTAATACTTCTATATTTAGTTCAGCTAAGAGCAATATGCAAACTACAGTGTGCAATAACTAGGAACTAATTTTCCCTAACTCACATCCGATTGATTGTTCTTTGTAATATCTTATTTATTAAATGTTAGTTTGTATACAACCTATACTGTACCAGTGCATGGGTTATAGTATGATATATTGCACACTTCACCAGCAGACCCCTTGATCCCTCTGCTGTGTATGGTCTATGTAGTGACATTGTATTTTCCATTGGGAAGTAGGACAAACACTGTTTTCTTTAAACTAGAAGTGGGTAATCTTCTCCATACTCTTTGAACTATGCTATTATAAGCACGCACCATTAGTCAGCTTTTGGATTAACCTACACGTGCCTTTGTTAACTCACCCATGAAATCAATCTCAAGAGGCACAAAAAATACACTGCTCACAGCAGGCAGTAATGTCTCCTGAGCAAAATCCAGACAGGCAGGCAAATCTCACATGGTATTGGTTTCAGGCCAGTTTTTCTATTGCTTTCCAACTTATTATAATTCATGGAAGCTATCAGTCTACCCCAGATACCCACCCCTCCCAAGCAATTATCAGGTCTAATTCATCCAGAATTTTAACAAAGGAAAGTAAAAGAAACAGTGAGTGTCTTGCTTTTTGAACCACACAGTGCCAGACAAATTGTAGATGTACCCATTCACTCTGCCTACTGCGAGCTGAAGAATAAATGATATATTACTCAAATGGGCAGTTCTGGCATGAAGAATTAATTCCCTGGAACTTAATGAAATTCCTTTCAATCCATTATTGTTATTTTAAAATTGTAAGAGTGATCAAATGTTTTGCTGCAAAAAAAACTATAAAATAACAAAAATGGAAAGGTTCTTTACAATTTTTTTTCTCTCATGTCTTTCCTAAATATTTGATATTTTTTCAATATCTATTAATATGAGTTTTTAAAGTCTAAATGATCTTTAAAAGTTAATAAGCTAAATACATTTATGAAAGCATCACCTTTTTAGAAAGCAGCCACATTTTGTAGAAAATCCTGTCCATTGCCTGCGTGTTTTACAAAGGAATCTCTGCTCACCTTGTGGTCTTCCTGCAGAGATTTGACAAAGCCCTTGCTGATTCATTCCAATAGTTATGCAATCATAAAAGTTTGTTGTTTCTGCTAATTGAAGAGCTACAGGTCGGATTCAAAAGGGGTGCATTGGACCTCTGCAGAGGAACTACTGATTTGGTTTTTCACAGCCACTTTCTGGCTACAATGTAATGACACCCCTGTCCCATGCTCCCCCACCATCTCAGTGCTTTCCTGGGGGCTAAAATCACTCTGGTGATAGCCAGGTATAGAGGACTGGTTAAAATCTAATAGAGCCCACATTTGAAGATGTTCAGATTAGACCCTGGTGCTCAAGCCAAGGCAAAAACAAATTTAGCTGCTAGAGTACAGGGCAAGGGGCATCATAGGTCTAATAGTCCCTGGATGTCTCCTTAAAAGAAAGCTAATCCTATAGCATAGCCCCTTTGTGCTAGAAATAACATTTTTAGGCTTGGTTTCTGTTTCCTCGGTAAAGTCTTGTCTTCTAAATTTGAACAAATGTGGAAATTATTTATTTGTGTGGACTAAACTACATTTTTGTGTATTATTAAAAAATACAATAATATATACTAAAACATATAGGCTATAAAACATTTGGGCAAATATCACACAGTATACAAATGTGCAACTGCATGCTTTATTGTTTTACAGGTCTCCAGCTTTCAGAAAAAATATAATTTGTGTGAGGTTTTTAAATAATTTTAGAGCTTAAATTCACATTTTAACATGTGTATCAATAGTAAAAATTTGGTTAAAAAAAGTATTGAATACTGTTTAGCTGCTTGATTTTTGCCATTTGCAATATAACAAAAATATTAATGTTCAAATTCGGGTTGTCCTTATATTCGACCCGAATATGGCTGTTCGAATTCAGATAGACCTGACCCGAAAAACACAGAATTTAACAGCACAAACTCGTGTGTAAAAAAATGTGTTAAAATAAAAATTATTGTTAAAGTAATTTATTGAATGTGTGTGATTTGTGTAACTAACTTTTATTTTTTAACAGGTTATCCCACAATGACAGGATGATTCCCACAGCTGCACAGCCGTGGGAATCCTCCTGTCAGTGTGGTATCCCTGGGCACTAGAGGTTAAATGGGGACAAGTCTCCCCATTCATCACTTCTAGTGCGCTGTGATTGGCTGAGGAAAGGTAAACCCTGATGACAGCTCAAGTGTCATCAGGATTTTCCTTTCCCCAGCCAATCACAGAGCACTAGACGTGAATGAATGGGGAGACATGTCCCCATTTAGCCTCTAGTGCCCCGGGGATCTTCTCAATGAATGGGGCCGTGGTCGCATTCATTCAGAACAGTGTGCATCTGCGGCACTAGAGGTTAATAACCCTTTAGTGCCGAGGATCTTTCAATGAATGCGGCAGCGGTCGCATTGTAGAGAACAGTGTGTGATCCATGGCACTGGAGGTTAATAAACCTCTAGTGCCGGGGATCTTTCAATGAATGAGGATGCAGTCACATTCATTGAGAACAGTGTGTGATCTGCAGCACTAAAGGTAAAATGGGGACAAGTCTCCCCATTCAAAACCTCTAGTGCTTTCTGATTGGCTGAGGAAAGCTTTCCTCAGCCAATCAGGGAGCACTATCCCTATTCCTGGATAGAGTTTCTCTATCCAGGAACACAGGACTTCTGTGTTCTTGGATAGAGAAACTCTATCCAAGAACACATACAACTAGTAAAGGGCTGCAAGAGCAATCAGGAGCGGAGCTGTCAGCTCTGCTCCCCTGATTGGTCTTGCAGTTCTTCACAGTCCCGAAAAATAACCCAAAATTTTCCCACCATTGACTTTAATAGTGTTCGAATTCGGCATTCGATCAACCGAACAATATCCCCCTATTCAATCAATACCTTTAAAATCAAATAGGGAGATATTCGACCAACACTAGTTAATGAGTAATGGCAACATGTATTTCCTCACATTACTTTCAACTGTCTTATCTTTAAAACTCACCATTCTTTTAGTCCATAACATTTACAGTTTGCTGCCAGCAAATTTCCCTAATTTTCCTGAGTGAGGACGTTAATTCCTAATTCTTAATAGGATTTAATTCCCAATTGGGCCATGCACAGTGGCTGCTGTTATACATTTCTAGGATAAAGACGAATGAGAACAGTTGAAAGGAGAAGAGATGGGACATCTATTAAGGCAAATATGATAAGTAGCTGCCGATAACCAAAAAGTCTGATTTAAAAAATCCAGATAGTATGCCAGCAGATATGTGACTGCAGAAAGCTGTAGGTTTAAAAAGAACTGTGTGGATGGTTATATACTAAATAATGAGATAAGTGTTATACTAAAAAAGGGGCAAAATTAACATTCAGTGTTCTAACAGCTCTGTATTTTCAGGGGACTTGTTATGATAATAATCAGCACTGCTAGCCAGAAAATAAAGAATGAGCTAGATGAGGTTACTTTGTTTAAAGTGCAGGTCATAGGAGACACTGCAAGCTCTCCATGAAAAGGAAAAAGCAATAGGCGAGTAGACGGCAGCAGGAAAATAAAAATCACTGGGTTGATCTATTAAAGAAGTTTAGGTTGTTCACTTAACAAAATAATTAATAACTCTGCTAGGGATATGTCACTTAGCTTAATAAATGAGATGAAGCTCTGCTGATTTCAGCCATCCAATTTGGTGCAATAAAAAAATGTTCTTTACATTTCCTAGCATTTTATTTAGTATTCATTTCATCGCAGTCAATAAACTTTGGTGATGATTCACTTTCCCCAGCGAACAGCTTAATTTCTTTTAGTAGATCAACCAAACTCCATTTTTCTTTTTCTTGCTTTTTTCCACAATGTATGTAGAAAATGACACCTCCAACTTTTTGAATATACAAGGAATTGGAGTAGGCAATAACACATCTAAAACTAAACTTATTTCTCCACTTGCTCCATTCCTGAATTACCTGATGAAACCACATTATTGTTCAGGAAAGATGCTATATAACGCTCCCCCTTCCCCCAGAGCTAATATAGGAGCCAGACATTAATCATGTGGCTGTTGCGATGCAACAGCAAATTTAAATACATCTTGCATGGACAAAAAAATACCTAGATAACTGACCAGTTGTTTATTTAAACATGAAATGAAGAAAAAAGAATTGTGGACTAATACAATATAATTATGCTTGTTTTTTATGTCCTATACTGTTCTTAAAAAATGACTAGATTGAAAAAAAGTAGTTGGGATGTGGTTGATAAGCATGAGTAGCACCTCAAACTTCTTTTTACATGAGCAGCAGTGTATTTTGTCTACAACCAATTCTACTAACCCAAAAGGAGGTTTATATACCTCTATATATATTTGTATATAGAGGTATATAAATACCTCATATTGGGTTTGTTATATATTTGCTCAAATACAAATAGTCTAGCCTACATTGGTTGACCCCCTATACAATAATCCTGTTTTACCGGCTTTAATCAATCATTTTTCCATTTGTGATTCTGTTTTCCTGTAGCTTACTGTTTACCACACATACCCCAACAATTAATCACGTTTAATAGTAATGGTCTCTCTGGTTGGAATACTTTAGTGTTACATAGCATAAGGGTTTAGAAGACATTATGTCTCTTGGGTCTCTGTAATCTGAGATTTTGTCAGTTTGAAGGTCTAAATTGGAGATTGTTTCAAGAGCCATTTTACTCTATCCTTCACTGGTTTAAGATGAATAATGAAACTGTTGATAGTTAATAACAATTGATGTTGTGCTGATTTGTGACTCTAAATGGATGTACAATTTTATTATTGGACATGCTTACATGAGCTAAACATCTCATCATGTTTTCTGGCTAGTTGTTCTCTTTCAGAGACAGACTGGTCTAGCTGGGGCATTAAGGCTATAATATGCTTGGTTCAGAATGTATTATGGAGGAAAAGTAAGTTAAACACCAACATTTTAAGATTGGTTTGACTTCACCATGTCTGGTAGATAGAACTATATTTGTGTCCTGCCATCTATGCATGTGATTTATCAAACAATTTGCTTCCCCCTCTGTGCTATTTATCTATACACCAATCTGTGATGCTGAGTCGAGTGGACAAGGGCATATCTAAAATTAAAGACATGTTAATAAATATATTTGGATCAGAGAATTCCACTTATTTGTTGCACCATAGAGCTTCTAGGTATTCCTTATAAAGTGAAAGACAGTTACTGGTTTGTTTGATGGAATGTACAACATCTTGTGCATACAAGAAAACTCAGATGAAAGTATATAGGATATATATCTAGTTGAGAAAAAGGTAACAACAGCATTTGTGAAAACTTTGAAAACACATAGGTTGTATACAAATAGACAAATACAAGCTGTTAGATGCTAAACAAATTGATTTGTATATTCTTTTTTTAATTGTGCAGGGTTGCAGCCCAGATATTGCACACCAGAACAGATGGTATGTATGACCCAGTGGGCCTGCAAAATATGTGAATCATCCTGTGGTTAATTAGTGAAGATGACATTAGGAAATCATTGTTGTATTACACTGGCAAAATTAGATGACATTAATGCTGACAAAGTTGCCAAATATGCTTGAAGGAAAATGTTTTGATGGTATATATTTTCTTTCTTGCCATCTGTGGAATACTTTATTAGTGTGTTTATCAATACCAATGATGCCATTCAGGAAGAGGTTATTTGGAAATGTTCCCATATTAAAGAGTTGGCCTACGGAGTAACCTAAAACAGTGGATTTTGCCTCTTTGGCACTTTAAATGAAGTGTCTGTTGTGGTTGGAATAAGGTTTGCACTGCACACAAAGGAGAACGTTGACATTTATCCTGACTCCACTATATCTGTTTGAACTTTCAAAATCTTGACTTTGATACATGCACATTTATTTTTTTATAGGTGCTGCCAATTTACAGAGGAAAATGGGCTTACTGGTTAAGGTCTAGAAATGAAATTCAGCCACATTACTACGAATATAAAAAAAAAAAACACAAGTTGCATCAGACTACTGTGGTGGGCTCTCCCTTTTAGGATAACCCTCACATACTACGTACATACCCCCACTATACACCATATACACTTTATACCATATATACTTACTCACACAAAGCATAGTAGACAGCAAGCACTTCTCAAACTATTTTTAAACATCATGCAGCCCTAGGTAAACCTTTATGATTAGCTTTTTGTGCATACTGTTTTTCCTCCTTTATACTTATGATATAAAACTATCCATTCTCCATTATATGCTATTTACACTGGAAACATATTTATGGTATAATTATAAAGTATGGGCCATGGTGTATAGCCTTTATTAGTTTACAAATTCTCTGCTTAAAGTAGAACTCTAACCAGCAGTTGTTTTCAGCAAATAAAGGAATGCATATTTAGAACATTTTGGCTAGAATGAGCCAGCTGTTCTCCTTTGTGTTTGGAAATGGGGAGTTGACAGGACCCATATTCAAGCCTGCATCCTTTTGCTGGTTATAAAGCTGCCCACCGCAGACGGTGGAGCAGTTTATTTCTCATGGCTTCATTTTCATCCTTCCTTCCTACATTTCATCTAATAGAATAAGCTGTGCTGATGGGGTATGCTGTATCTTTTTTAAATGAGATTGAACAGAGAAGAAAAGAAAAGAAGGTTGCCCCTAAAACTAATTAACAGCCTTGTGTCCCAAGAAGTCTTGAACTGGTATTTAGAAAGCTACTGTATAGGAAAGAATTAGAAGTAAGTGAATTGTGGACTAGAAGGTACTGTGAGAGTAAATTATTTTACCTTGCTGTAAAAAAGATGATTAATGTATCATCCTTCAAAGTGAGTGTTACACAAAAAAGCAACTACCCATAGATGGCCACTTAAACAACAGGCTTTTAAAACTAATTTTTGCATCTCCGTTTGCAGCTTTCCGAACAGGATTGTGTTTTTTTAACTACCCTTTTTCATATGTACATCAAATGGATTTTTGATGTTTTTGAAAGGAACTTTTTTCATTGTAGTCAGTTGAATCACTGCCCAGTGCCCTACACATTGTTTGTACATCAATAAGTCACAAGGTACTTTTACACAATTTCAATTCTTTTTTCATGTGATGAGCAGGATACATTGTGATTTTTTACTTTTATTTTTAAACCACTAACATGTTATGCAATGCTGTACAATGAGGGTTGCGGATGACAAACCTGAATATTTGACATGCACTAACAATGACACAGGAGGTGAAAAGGCCCTGCCCAATCAAGCTTATAAGAGGTGGGGGAGCAAAGTATACAATATGTTGGAAGAATACAAAAGATAAATGGAATTAAAAATAAGGGAAATAATGAAAAGGAAAAAAGCAGATGGTCCTGGAAACATGACCTCCATCAAATGAGGTGAAAGGAAGGCCATTTAAATCTGTAAAGAAGCTATATTTCATGAACAAAAACGCATCTAGGTATAGTACATTTTCGCCTAAACATACACTTTGGCTTTATATACTAATGAATATATGACCTATCATTTTAAGCCTATTATGGGAGAAGCTAGATAAGTGTTGTATGCACAGGGATGATGATTCTCTAAACAAAATGCGTTGCATTAACACTATTTGCAGGCTTCAATCAAACAGGGCAGATCTTACCAACTCTACAGATTGGGATTAGGTTGTTTAACAATACAGTTGCACAGGTAATAGGTAGATATTTTATTTACAGATATTTTGCATATGCATAAGGAGCATAAGGTCCTGCAAAAAAGTGCAGCAACACTCAAGCATTTGATTTTGGTATATAAACAAATAACCTGTTTTTGGTTAGGCCTATTTTTTGTGGGCTTCAAAATGTGTACCATGAAAAGTGTCTCATGATGCACAATGATTGGTAGGTATGAAAGGTATATGTGCACAAGCCACATGTTTTAGGAACATCAGCGTTTCTCAATTGTCCACTATCAACCTCCTTTAAGACGTAGGGAATTTGGTCACACCCCATCTAAGAATAGCAAATGAAGTCAGGGCTGGAAGATATTCTTTTTCCAGATGCTGTGATCGCAGGTCTGAATATAGACCAGGTGCTGTTAATTTTTTAAATCACATGGGTGCATGACCCTATATGTTCCAATGGAGATACGTACACACGGTAACCTTTATTGGTCCTGTAGATTTTGAATCTTATTATAGAAATTAATTCGGGCCATAGTGAACATGAACAGGTTTAGGAGGACCTCCACTTTTTAAATTAAAGCTGAGTGCCTCTAGTCAGGGCCAGCAGATTCACCCTGCCAATCAGCACCTGGCCACACCCAGACCTGCCCACTGCTTTTTGGATTGGCAGCATTGCTTTTGTTGCTGAAACCCACCCACTGGGAGCCTAAAATGTACATGTACATGTGCTTGTAGTTTGGGGTATTTCGGCAATCAGACACATTTTAATTAGATATCTACTCTAATGATGTGTAATGACAGGGCATGATATGTGGTAGCAATCTGCAATGCTTTTATTAACCTATTGATTTCCATACCTCCGGCTTAACACATGACAAAATGAAATGGTGAATAAATCAAGGCTAAGATTCTTTAAGACTGGAAAAGTGCTGAGGAGTGTTGCCAGGGCAACCAGAGGCCTAGTCTAGAATATAGGACCTTTTGTGTACAAAGACTACTCTAATGGTATATTAAACAAAGCCAATGGAAGGATTAACTGCTGAAATGTCTGGGGGAAGGGTCAACCTGTCTGCTCTTCTAAGATAGGCTGTCACTAATTTGTTTAATTGGAGTATTTCATGGAAAATATTGCTACAACTTAATATGCATATACCTATAACAAATATGGAAAGAGTTCATTTCAAACATTTTTGTTAATAGCAGTAATTAAAAACTTCCCTGAATGATACTGAAATATATTTTTTTTTTACAGAAAGTCACTGTGTTTTGTTGGAAATCCTGTTTACTGCAGCATTTAATATGGTATTATATAATTTTTCAAATGAAATAAGGTACTTTTACCCAAGAAACTTTCTGTAAAATTCTACTGGGTGCTCATTGCACGTATTGTATGTTACCATTATATGTTAATACATAATATTATATGTATTATGTATGTAACATAACATAGATGGGTTGTGCCCTTCTCCGACTCTCCACGCTGCACAAAAGTGTTTTTTATCACTTCATATAGTTACCATGGCTACATAATGGAAAGGATGGTCATCAGACATCATGTTCCCTTAGTCATTGCGTCCAGTAACCATGACAATCCAAACAGCAGGAAAGGAAAGGTTCAGCTTTATAGACAGCTGCACATGTTGCTACTCTAATCGAAAGGATATAAAAAGCAGAAAAATATCCAAAGAAGCCTCATGCTTGGTACAGAGAAAAGAGGAAATAATAGCAAATGCTGTGATACATCTGTAATACATCTACAAACACAATGATTCTGCAGCTATGATACTCCTATATAATGGGGGGAGGACGATTTTTTAGCAAATAAGGGGTTCAATCAGTGATTATAATGTATGAACCATGTTTTTCTAATCTTGTTATCGCCACCACCCACCTCATAAAAGAATGTGCTGTGATTTTAGCAAACACACTAAAATTCCATGAATTACAGCAACCTTTTCTATCCTCTTGATAAAATCTTCATTTCCCCCGACTACACATGTATCCTATATCCCTACAGACTTCTCTTGGGGCATCTCCTAAGCATCTGCTATAATGGGAGATGGCCCAGGAGAAGTAAATAGGGAATGATTTTGCAGACAAGACCAGGGTAAAGAAAAATTTTGTCTGGAACATCTGCGGTAGCTCTGCTTTAGACCTCAGAATTTCAGCAATGCCAATTACAACAATTTACATACCATACTATGATGTGTTATGGCGCCTTTATTTTGAGTGGCACCCCAACAAGATAAAACAATGCATCTCCAGTGGTTGCGTTAACATTCTGCAATTGAGTGCACACGTGAGAAGCAACTTTAAATTTTCTGAATTTTACAAGCACACGGTTTCATTTTTGTAATAATTACATGAATTTGTAGATTAGACACTAGAAAGAGCTCTTAATACAAACATTCCAAATTTATTCTGGAGTCAAGCTTTAGGGGGTCTTTTTAAAAAAAGTTTTGAACTGGGATTTAGGTTCACTTACAAAATGTATAAATCATGAGTTGACTCACATTTTATAATTCAATACAATATAAAAAATATTTGGGTTAATCTTGGGTGAAAACATTTATAAAACAATTACTAATTTTAATATTGTTTTAACATGCTTCTAGGTTAAATGATGCCTGGGACACATCAGAAAAGGATAAGTACAAAATAAAGTACAAAAATATATAATGTGGGGGACCAGAAAATGACTTGTATACACATCTTCTCGTATAGAAGAAGGATCAGTAAAGAACAACCATTGTGTACCACTGCAAAACAAGAAAAACAAGAAGAACTCATGTTCCCTAATTTTGCCTTTTCCTTACATCTACTGCATATTACCCCCGACAAGTCTTTACAGCTGCAGTTTGCATGCCTGAAAACTTGACCATACTGCTTACTAGTTTATCTATCATCTTGGTTTTGGTAATATTTTGAGCTGCAGAAGGCCAAATTGGCCGTATTGTGGTTATTATGTACAACAGACAATGACTATAAGTATAAGAACTGCAGTCAGGTTATATAAACACCATCTTCACAATTGTAGGTTGCGAGTAGCTGGCAGGAACAATTTTATATTTGACAAGTCATCATGCTTTATATATCCCTTTGATTGTGGTTTCCATGGTGACTTAAAATCATGCTGGTAGCTTAGTTACCATTGACCACAAGGATTGAGTTTAAGGAATTTACTGATACAGTAGATGGTAAAGCATTGTCTTCCAGAAGAGAAGCTTCAATTATATTAACTCCTCTGTGTCTAATTCAGTTGAAGAAAGCTATCTGCAGTTTACAGAGAATTCATAAAGGAAATGTTTTAAGGCTCTGCTCGGGTTGGCATCAAATATGCAATGAGCAGAAAAAAAAGTAATTCCAATTAGAAATAAAATAATGACTCATGAGATAAAATACAGGATAATGAATAAACATATTCAGTATTACTGTTACTTAAGTATGCCTTCTGTTTAAACTTTGCTCAGAGGTTATATTTACCTTTGGTATTAAAGTTTTGACACAGGGGCGTACAGCATCAGCTGCTCTGCCATATGTCCACTGGGGTGAAACACTCAGTAACGACCTTCTGCTGGCCTGAATCCAGGGATACAGCATTACACACAGTTTGTTTCAATTGCCTGGCTTTAGTCTTCTTTTAATTTTCCTGCATGATCATAAGATTGTGGCTTGACAAGGCATGACAATACATGGTGCATAAACCAAGTCAGTGTGGAGTTTGGTAAAGGCATGGTCATATTATTCGTAAGTACATAAAGGGCAGCTGCCCAGGGTCCACCATATCAGGAGCCCCTAGAAAATCAGATGCTTCAACATAAAGTAATCTGGTATCTAAGCACATCCTAATTAAACACTTGCATACCTACAGATTATATAATTCTGCTACATACCGCTACTCCCTGATATAAAACATTATTAAAAAATATTCTCTATAAACTCCTCTATTCCTCTGTAAATATTCTTTATAATTATAAATTGGAAATCCTCTGCCTGGATTGCCCAAATCTTTAGGACCTTGAACTAAATTTATCACTGTATTCTGCACAGAAAGTCTAGTAATTCATCTTTGGCATATCCAGACAAATGACAAACTATTTCTTGGTTCAGTTTTTTTTAGCTTGCAGCGTTATCCACATTTGTCCACATTTGCAGACAACTGATTTTTAATTGAAAAGTGTGTAAATGTTAATTTAGGAAATACCAAAGTCATCATCCTGATTTGAGGATTGACAGGGCTGTGCTAATCACATGATTAGCTGAATCAGGAGAGACAAAATCAGGTGTCGCAGGGATGTATGAAATTGCACAGCAGTAGTTATTGCTATGTAAAAAAGAGATGAACAAAATAGAGAGAATGAACATAAACAACATCAAAATGAAATCAGGCTTCAGGGTTTCCAAAGACCTCCTTAGATATTGTACTGGTCTATCCAGCTACTCTGGTCAGCTGGGGCTCTGGAGGTCAGAGCAAGCACTATACATACAGCTCTGTTCTATTACCATCATGTTGTTTCAGATGAATTCAGTAAACGTTTCCTGTAGATATACAGATCATCCATTAATGATCCACTGTCACTGTGTTATTTATGCAGCTATTAATCTTTGTCAGACAGGAAAGCATAGGTATGTGAAGAGTATGGCATGCCAGCCATGGTAACCCATGTAGATAAGCTGGAAATAGCTGAGTTAAGTCCATATTGTGAAATGGTAGAATGACTCCAACAGTTATCTATGCATCATCATCTATGCATCACAAAGCACAATCTGCATACAGGTGTGGGATCACAGGTTTCTTCCCCACTGACATAAAACATCTTCAGACAATAAAAAAAAGCTGAGTTCTCTTTTTCTACATTTTCACATGCTAAGCAGCTGACAATTTAATATTCTCAGAAATGTGCTGTCTTTATTTTACTTCATGTGTAGTTCAAACATAAAATAAAATGTCAAGATACAGAAAGAGAAGCAATCTCACCTTAATGCAGATGCCTTAGATAGCCAGGCAATTCTCTCTCTGCTGATACATACTTAGATCTTAGTGAAGAATCCCTTCGGGCAATGTTAAATGACAAACATCTGCCATGCTTCACCACTACAGAACTCGCTAAACACATACTGCACTACCTACAGAAAGTAGTTCATTGTCCGACCTTGACAAATAATTGTCCTATGTTACCAGATGCTGCATTTACGTTTTCCTTCCTATAGGCAATACAGTTCTGTGTCAGCTTTCAACAAAATATACAGAGGTGTTGGGGACAAACCAACTAATTACTTTAATTGAAGAAACACAAAGCCACACTTTAATTACATCAGAGTGCTATATTTTAGTAGGAAATACCAAGAATATAGGTTGGGAATCTGTGCATTCAAATGACAGTCAAATAATGACATTTTTTTATTGTGAGATTGTTTAGGATCAATAAGAATGAATCTGGCACTGGAGCTCTGAAGGGATACGTTCATGATGGAGAAGTGCAGGGAAAAAACCCCAGTGGGCAGCAAGAAAATGCTGGGGTTAGGAGATGAGGCTAGTAAGGGGTTAAGATAGAGGAGGTGGGAGTTATGTGAGTAATGGGATTGGAACATTTGAGTTATTGATGAGGAGAATAGGAAGGGTTAAATTAGGGAGGAACAGGAAGTGGGTAGCAGTTAGGTCAAAAGAATAAGTGTGATTTCCACCCTCCTGCCCTTCTTTTGATTGGGTGAGAGAGAGATGGGATGTTAATGGCGGCTGAAATCTTTGGGGAGGCATTTTGGGATTCGTGTTTGCCAAGTGGGGAAAGCCATCCTAGGTGGGGTATCTCCTAGTGAACGGTATGGGCCCTGAAAACAATGTACTCACTTTGTGGCCGATATATAATCTTAACAGTTCCCAAACAAAGAAGAATGGGTGTTATTTGAAAATATATTTCTAATATATCCTGTAGTATCTTCAAGTAGATAACCTACAAATTTATATAATACACCAACATTAAAATGTAAAAGCAAGTATGCAAAACATATTTGACATTACTTTACAGTTTACCAACATTTTCATTGACTTTTCTTCCAGATTCAACTTTTTTGTCCATCCTGATTGGCTTAAGTGGGTGGTGTACTGTAACTACTGCACTTAAGAACAGAAGTTAAATTACCCCAATACGTGGCATAAGCCAGAATAGTACTGCTACTAAGAACAGGGGCCCCGGTAATAGTGAAGGCTATCCACGGTGAGAGCACATCCTTGTTATGTAAACGTCCGCGTGCCCATACCCGGAAAAAGTAAGGGCGTGGCGTGCCTGCCCCACTAGACCCTTGTACTTAAGACTTTTTCAGGAAGTTAAGAAGATTTTATTGCATAGTAGGACTCTTCTGCAATAAAATATCTTCTTGTTTGCAAATCTCTAATATGGACCTTCCACTAGGATGGAGTAGTTGATTTGTGGAAGGGGTCCAGTTATCATTCCATTTTATTGAAATATTAATTGCCTATTAATTATAGTTTAATTATTAGGCAAAGGAAACAAACTCACAGAAAAACACTATACATTTGGTTTAGAAAGATGTTGCAAGATGCCCAACCTGACAAAATCCATGCACTTTTGTGGTTGGGGAGAATTTGTCAAAGTACTATGATCTCCATGAGAATTTAACACTTGTAAGTAAATAATGTGAATATTAACATGGTTACACTTAAGCAGAAGCAAACCCACTGTTTTTACTATTTGCCAAGTGCAAATCTAAATAAAGGCTATAATGGAGCAATCTTCAACTGCAAAATATATGAAAAATTTCACTTTAAAGAACCTAGACTGAAAAAAACAGTAAGTCAGAAGGTAGAGTGGGATTAGTGCATACACAGCCAGACAAAATTTACATGGTCAGTGGCTATCCAATGGCAGAGGAGGATTGCTGTGGGCCTGGAATTCCAGTGTGGACTTCCTAGGATGTGGTCCTGGGAAGATCCTGTACCTGTCATTGCTGCAGGGGGGTTGCAAACTGCTGCATCCGTGCCATTGGTGAGTGCCATATGCTGTGCATGCTTGCTGATTATGGCGGAAGCACACCACTCACTAATAAATACAGTTCCACTTTAAGGTCATTTCTGAAGCTGGGAGAGTTGCTAATGTGTAAATTCTCCTGCATGAGACACTCCACATAATTGTATGTCGGTGCCTGTCCTGATCAAAAGATCACAGAGTCATCAGAACCTTGTATCACCTACTGCCAATTCAACCAATAGTCTGTGGCCGTGGTTATGTCCGGCAATACAATTGATTGACATTAAATACTTTGGCAACCCATAATAACGTTTTTGGTGTTGGTTCTTGTCTTTGTTTCATAAAGGTTGTGTTGAGCCAACCTCTTTGTTGATTATTTAGAGCTCATAGTATAGGTATAAGGGGAAGAGGGGGAAATAAAGAGGTTTCAGGCTCAGGAGGTTTTTGTGCAAAAATAAGTCAAGTGTGTATTTTTCAAGTTACAATCAAAGGTACATATTATTTATTTTAAGCTCAATATCCAAATGCCTGTTATTGTCACAGGGTTTGAATACTTTATTCTAGACATAAAACTCCTTTCAATGTCATACAAAGTACATATAAAGATTGAAAACAAGGTAAGAAGGGGACCTGTTACAGTCGCATGACTCCCAAAGCGTTTCGCCTGTTATAGGCTTCTTCAGGGGTATAAATTTGCAGAGGTTGTATGATTTGTTTGGTTGGA